>NC_056725.1:380595857-380655857 GCF_019279795.1 Protopterus annectens
ATCACAGACATCATCGCCAACATACAGAGACAGTTTAAAGATGCTGGGTGAGGTAGGGCATTTAATATTAGGCAATATTCTAATCTTAGCAAAAGAATATTATAGTTTGCTAGGACCTCCAAAAGTCATTATCCATGGCCTACTGATCAGTGGCATAGCTAGAGTTTGTGCCATCCGGGGCTGTCTTTGAGTTTGCCACCCTTCCCCCCTCACAAAATCATGGTCGAATGGGGCTCACCATACACAGCCCTTCCTCCTGCAGCCATTCCAATTTCACATTACTTGGCTATTTTGCCTCATTTATCAAAAACACTGTAATATGGATACTGATTTACTTCTACAATGACTACTTGGATTTCATTTAAAACTTTTATTTTACATTTTATAGCACAAACACTAACAGACATTTGCTAAACAAAGCAATACAGTCTCACAATGAAAATAGACTTAGCATTAAAATATCTCTGCCCTTGAAACTCACATTCATTGAAACAGCATTGAAACCCACATTCAAAGAAAATGCATCTGGCTTGTGGTGGATAAACATTAGTTTTGGGCTGTTTTCAAATCATAAGCCCCTTGCACATGAAACATACATGTGTTCTTTGATACACCTTATTGATTGTACTAAATTATATTCCTTATAAAATACAGCACACTTGTTAGAGCGCAATTTAAATTTATTATTTTGAATATTTTTCCAGTAAACAATGAAACAAAATGCATGAACCAATAATGGCGAAACTGCCCAGTTCAGAACATTTCCATCATAATAGTCTACTCAAACTTCTACAGTCCACCAGTATCAGTAAATATGCACAATTTCTGCAGAAGTAAAAGTCATCTAAATAATTCCATGTTAATGAGATCTGTAACTAATGAAGAGGTTGCTGCTAGCAAACAACTTTATATTTCATTGTTTCATCTACAAATAAAGTGCCTGTTGCCCTTGAGGAATAAATTACCTATGTTACATTAAAAATGATAAGTTAGTAATATTGCAATAGGGAATGGATGGCAAAATGATAACAGGTTCATAGTTACTAGGTATCTCCACCAAAGAGGACATTCTCAGGACTGCATCCACCCCCTTTAAAAGTACAACACAGTACAGTACAGTATCAGCAATCCATCTACATACTGTGGGAGTAGAACTGACAGCTTTCTGCATCAAAAGCAATTATTCTACTTGTTGTGCTACTAACAGCACAAACAGACTTGTCATAAGCAGCACTAAACTTCTCTCCCCTGAAGAACTATGCAGCACAAGAAATCTGGAAAAAGCCAACATTTATTTTTTGGGGGGGGGACAAAGGCCCAAAGCCAGGGACACATTTTAAACATTGCTTATATAATCAATTCCTTGAATCAGAAGTGGTGGTTTGGGTAGAGAATTCAGACTCTTGCTTCTTGTACCTAAGGTACAGGGTTTGAGTCTGAGTAACACTAACCAGCAGATATAACTAACTGGGACATTTCAGACACACACTGAACTTCTGGGGTGGACTGCCCCCCCCCCCACCACTGTTGTAAGACAGGTCCCATTTCAAAACCATATGTGTAACGTGTGTCTGTTTTTTTTTCTTTTTACTTACCTGGAGGAGGTTGAGAAAGGAATGGATATGGAATGGATTTTATCATGTGAGGACATGGGTGGACTGACTGTTCTGCAGAAGTTAATTAACTTAACTTAAATAAAATTGTGCACAGTGCACACAATACAGCTTCAATCCGGAGTCCCCTCTGCTGAGTCTGCTCTGCTCCTTCGCTGCTGCTGCTTCCAAATTACAGAAACATTCCGAGAGTGTCCAAATGAGTGGGACAGCAGGCAGTCCTCTGCTTCATTAAGCTGATGTCACCACGCATGCCCCTGCATGTTGATGCTGAGAAGCATGGTGATGTCATCCTTTATTTAAACTAGTAAATAAAAGTTTAAAAAAAAAAGGAAAAAGTCAGAATTGAAGGGGGCCACTCGGGAATTCATGACACCCCATTATTTTGACCTCAAAACCAGTAAATACCAAGGAATTTGGTATGGTTAAGAGGTATGATCACATAATGTTCTCTCTGTTATACACATGGCATGCATGGATGTTCACTTATTGAGTAATAGCACAAACAAGTAGCACAGCTGGCTAATCTATCTTTGAAACAGTGGTTTGGCCCACTACTACAGTTGTTCCCATGCTTACAACATCATCGGTTGCGGTACATCAGTACACTACCCGCAGTTGCACTCATGTGGTAAACAATGTATTGGATGTGTATGATATAACCAACATCACACTGGAAATGGTTGGAATATATTACTTGGTGTATTCAGCTAGCATGGATCCAGCACAACATAATGTGCCAGTGTGGAGACTGGGGAAGAACAGACATAGTCATTTGTTGAGGAAACATGTTGAGTCAATGAATACAGTTTCGCTGAATGTATAACAATGAAAGCTGCTCATTGAAACCACTTTTGCTGAACCTCCAAAGAAATTATTTTACATGGGGACAACCCCCCTTCAACCCCCATATGAGAGACACTTCCCTTGCTCCCTGAACTTATATACACAAACTCCAGAGTCACAGTGGAGAAAGATGAAAACTCCACCACTGGTAAAAGTTTTATCGCAGAATATTCTTCGATCTTTTCACATTTGTGGAATATACATCTTGCTCTACTGCTCGGTGGAGTGTAAACTGACTGAGACATGAACTTGTCAAGCACAACCTGGCAAACTACAACTCCACAATCACTGACTTTCAAAGAAAATCACTGCTATTGCAGTTGCTAGGTGTATGCTGCATGTGGCTCCTCCCTTTTTGGAGATTTCTGCCTTGCTTATGTTTATGTAGCTAAAACAACCCACCCTGCAAACTAACTTCCTAACGAGATGTGCTCAGCAAGAGGGTTCCTTGTCAAGTTTCAATGTAACAAGTCATGGTGGAAGCATAAATATATATATACATATATATATATATATATATATATATATATATATATATAAAACTCTATTTAGCTATCTATTTATTGGTGCTGTTGTAAAGGGAGATTGTATGTTATGTCAACAAATGTCTAGCTGACCACATCTGGTCAACTAGACAACTGATTGACAGGTATGTGAGCTCACACAAATCCAGGGGATGAGAAATTTGCGGATAAGTAAACAAAAAGCAGTTGTAGATTGAAAGTGTCCAGATTAAACAATCAAATATTCTCGTAGCAAAACTTCCGGACACCACCAAGGCAAATGCAATATTTTGAAGCTTTTTATTCCACCATAAAAACAAATAAGTAGATAGCAAAGCTTTGTTTAAGCACTTTCGGGTTATAACAAACCCTTCTTCAGACAAAAATGCTACGAGATGATAAATTTGCCCTTGCCCTGTGTTTGTGCAATCTAGAATTAGTATATATAATTAGCAAGGGATGTGGGGTACACGGGGGGGGGGGGGCTTTCCCCTTGTAAAAAAAGATTTCTTTACATTTGTCAAAATTAAAAATTTGCATCCTCCAAGGCTGTTTCTGTGTGCATGTGTGTTATGTCAACTGTCTCCATCTCTCTTCTTATTCAGTGCCACTTCTCCTGTCTTCTTTGGCACTCATGCCTGAGTATTTCAGGTCTTCTCCCACACAGTACATCCACCTCTTTGTTGGATGCCCTTGTTTGCTCATGCTTTCTTCATGTCTGTCCCAAATCTTCTTCACCACATTGTTCTCTGTTTTTCTGCACATGTGCCTGAACCACTGTAATCTGTTCTCTTTCATCTTTTCTGCAAATGGAGCTACTTTGGCTTCTAAACAGAGAACAACTACACATCAACATGGAAAACCTCAAATGAAGAAATATCTAAAGAAACAATGTTGTTTTTTACAGTAAGACAAGCTCTCCAGCACTCTCCCATGTAGTGGATCAGCCACACACCCTAGACATACATGTACATACATATATATATATATATATATATATATATATATATATATATATATATATATATATATATATCAGGGTCCCCTACACATGGTCGACCTTTCAGAATGTCGAAGACCATATGGCGAGACCATATGATCGACATTCGAAATGTCGACCATGTGGAACCGACATCTCTGTACAGTGCAGAATGGAAAGATTTCCATCTTCCGCACTGTAGTGCAATCTTGGAGTTGGTATATTTAAGTTACGGGGGGTGGGGGGCAGAGCCCCCCCACAGGGGGTGCAGAATGGCAGAGCCCCCCTGCTAGCAGTGTGAAGTTAAGTTGTTTTTTTTTTTTTTTTTTTTTTTATTTCATGGTTGACATTTCGAATGTCGATCATATGGTCTCGGCCATATGGTCTTCGACATTCTGAAATGTCAACCATATGTAGGGGACCCATATATATTATAAAATATATACATATATATATATATATATATATATATACACACACATATATATATATATATATATATATATATATATATATATATATATATATATATATATATATATATATATATAGATATCAAGTCCATGATTACACAAACATGAAAATGAGAGAAATTGTTCAAAAGAAACATATCACTGCTGGTGCATACTTAGAAACTGCACAGGCAGTTAAAATGATTCACAGACGGTGATGAGGACTTATAAAGCTACACACACAACTGCTTTTGTATACACTAATATAAGTTCCCCAGCTAACTATTTCAAGTAAACAACCTCATCAGCCCATTACATGGAACCCTAACCTTTCAACAACTTGACAAAAAAAAACATTGACTACTTTTACATTTGCTGACATTGCCATACTGTATAATCATTCTTTAATTACCTCATTCATTCAGTTGTCCTGCATCCATATGTGTATGTGTTTATATGTATATACTCACACATACATACACCCATATGCACGCATACATCTATACCAGTATTGACATCAACCCTTTTTTTCCATTTGTACATAGAGCTAGAATGTCACATCAACAGTGATCATCACCTAGAGTCACTGTTGACACATCCGAGTGGTTAGTCCTGCAGCTGTACTATATATAAACTAAACTCCAAAAAGAAAACCAGCACAAAGAAGTTGTAAAAACCCTTTTTAATGCTCTGCAAGTAAGCTACACTGATCAACCAATTTTACTTATACTTCCTCGTTATCTTTTTGGAGTGCAGTTGTCTTACTGAGTACCAAAGCTGGTGACATTCATTCTATGCAGTGTTGTATTTATATATATAAATACACCACATAAGGTTACACATACATACACACATAGATTAGATAGATAGACAGATCAACATTTATAGATATATAAATAAATAAATAAGCACATAGATGGATTGATATATTTATATATATATATATATATATATATATATATATATATATATATATATATGTATAAGTCTATGGGATTTTAGTGAGTGTAGATTTTATCAAGACTAGATGCATCGGACCAGAAAAATAAATCCCAATAACAGTGAATGTCACACTGTAGATGTCATACAAACCCCAACACACACACACACACACACACACACACACACACACACACACACACACACACACACACACACACACACACACACGCACACGCACATCTACACTTAAAAACATACCAAACTGCAGATTGTAGAACAGTAGGAAACAAAAAACACAACTACCCAATGTACCAAGATACTGAAACACAAAATAGAAGTATAGCATGATGTACTTACATAATCTAAAAACCATAAAAAAATAACATTTTTATCCCCAAGTAAGAGGCTATGCCATGCACACGCAGAAAGAAGTTATACATATACTTCCCACTTCTGTGACCTTCAGAAGGAACCTAAGTGCTTGAAAGGACTACAAAAGAGTTTTATTTAGTGATAATTCAATAATGGTGTTTGAAAAAAAACACTAGTTTGGACCCCAGAAGTCTGAGACTAATAAAAAACATATGTGGAACAACATGCATGCCAGCCTGATGAATATAGTTGAGCTCCTACTCTAGCATAACCAGAAACGACAAGAAAAACAGCTTACAATACCCAGAAACTTGAAGAAACATGCAAGGAAGGCGTGGTTAACCCTGAACAGTTCAAAGAAACTGAGAAGAAAGTAGCCATCTATGCAGAAAAATAGAGACGATAAAATCAGAAAAATAGAAAAAGATCTCCATGTTGACAACAATCCTGAAATACCCAACCTGCTTACAGTTAATTCCAATAGTAGGAAAGAATTTGGATAAAAATATCAGGACAAATGGAGGAGAAACTGAAAAAAGTACATAACACACTGGTATCACAAAGTTGACCAAGACCAGGAACACCCTGGCCAACACCATAGCCAACAAGCCCCCACCCTGAACCAGCAGAAATACCAGGGCTCGGACCACAATAACTACCAGCAGGATTTTGAAAGCAGCCAAAATCTGAATGACCCCAATGACTCAGACCCACGTACCTCCCACAGGGCTCCCTCACTCCCAACAAGACCCCATGGAACAGGGACCATGAGGGCACAGGATCCCATTGCCATTCCAACAGGCCAGACTCCCAAACCAAGGGTCCCACCTACCAGCAATACTAGGGATCGATAACATCAATGGTTTCAGCCGTATCCCCAACCAAACTACCAGCAGACAAATCGACTTGGCAGTTGAAGAGAAACATCAAACACCTTTGGCATCCACTGCACGAGGACTGGAAGCGGGAAACCCTATGCCAGTGGCCTGAGGTCTGGAATCATTTGATAAAACCCTCACTCCCTTGAAGGAAAATGTGTTTGGTAATGGCCTTACATTTATTGCATACCATTAAAATGTTTGTTAAGAATCTTAACTTGCAAGTGGTTTTTTGAGACTAAGAGAATGGGTACCCTAGGGACAGTCCCCAGACAACAACTGCAGTAGAAAATGGAGGACAAATGAGTGTTTTCTGTCCACCAGTACACCCATTCCAAGCTGCATTTGAAGCCAAATGAGAGGGACAACCCAGTAAAAGATACTACAACCTGGGGAAGGACAAAGTCACCATTCTTACTGTTAACTCAGCAGGGATAAGTCAAGGAGGGTTATGAAAGAAGACAAAGGCAAAAAAATCTTAGTTATGGACAGCAGGCTCTATCACAATAAGATACTGATCATGCTTATTAATACTGACCTCTATAGTCCTACTGAATTAGGTAGAACCAAAACAGCTACCAGAACATTTATTTAGAACTGGCTCACTGCAATGAGGAATGTTTAATAAGCTACAGGATTTTAGAATTCCTCACAGTAATATCCCCCAGACTTCACAGTTTTTTTGGCATTCACAAGTCTTATATAATCCTGCAAGACAGTTCCTACTGACTGTTCATGGCCAGTGAAAGTCCCATAACTGAACCTATCTCTTTATAAACCTTGAAGTTCAAATAACCCCCCCCCCCCCGGCAGAGAGCAAAAGGTCCTTCATGTTTGACTACCTTGATTTTTTTAAAGGAAGACCAAGGATATTAATGTTAATGAAGACACCACCTAGGTCACAATCAACATGGACACCCTGTACACAGTGTCCCCACATGACTGTTGCATCACAGTGCATCACAGTGGTTACACATGCATATCATTGCACATGGGAAGCCCTACCTGGGGAGGCAGAAGTGCTAAGTGAATTACTCATAATGCTGCTCAGTAGCAACTACTTTCATTCTGGAACACATTGATTCTAACAAACCATGGGGACAGCCATGGGCATGGCCCTTAGCCTTGCAAACATTGCCTCCGGGAAATGGGAGGAAGAGTACATCTACAACTCCTATCTCATCTCCCAGATCAGCTGCTACCTTCACTTTACTGATGATGTTTTCATCACTTGTGGAGGTAGCCCCACACAGCTGGAGGATTTTTCATGCACATTAGCAATCCCACACAGTTTCTGAAATTTACTACTTGCCACAGCCAAGAAAAGGCAACCTTTCTAGACTTGACTATCTTCAAAGACCCCATCACAAGAAAACCCAGCAACAACTCATTTAGGAAGCCAACAAGGGTTGATTTACTCCTATCAAGAGGGATGTGATCAAATCGCAAGGCATGTGGATAGCTAGGACCTCCAAAAGCCTTCAAGACTTTACAAAGACAATTATAGGTCTAGATAAGAACTTCTTAGCTCTAGGCTGTAGCAATAGGCTAGTTAAATCCATTTTTCAACCTCAAGAAAGCTAATAACTCTACCCTTCTGGAGCCAGTGAACAGATATCACAAGGCTTTTAGGGGCAGGTTTAAGGACTTATAGGAGCCTGAGTAAGATAGGAGCATGGCCCTGAAAAGTGAGAATTGGCAACTGGGTGATCCCAGCCCACCCAGCCATTACTCTTAAGAAACCAAAAAAGCATCCATTATTATGTGGAAAGAAGAGAGACTGAGGAAGATAAGATACCAAAGGCACCTTCAGCTGTGGACCCCCCCTATGTACAATTACTGCCCCTAGATGAGTAATAAAGACAAGTTCCAAGCCCCAACTCTGGCAAGGAAATGTACAGTAAAACTTTTGGAAACTGCAGCATGGAATCGGTATTTTTCAGGGCCAGCTGCAGAAAATGTAACTATTTTTAGGTAGGAAAGAAAATCAACAATTGCAAAAGACAAATCATGTAACACCTTCCAGAAACCAGGCCAAGCATTCAGAAAACAAAAAAACCTTGCAAAGCATCTTACAGAACACCCCAACCATGAAGACTTTATGTTCCACATTATAGAGACACTCAACATTGGGGTACTTCAAGGAAACAACTGGCAAATCAAACTCGAGGCATGTAAGAAACCAGGGCTCAACTCCTCCTTCTCCAACCACAGCATTCTCAGCCTCAGGAAACTCACTCGCAAGAGCTTTTACAGATATGAACCTAAGGAATAGCTATAATGGTGATTTGAATAAAAGTTTTAACAAACCTTACAGTCCTGACTTTAGCCAGCCTTTGAAGATCTGAGTGGGCAAACAGGAATGAGATCCACCTGCAAACATTTGGGAAGTTCTCTCCTTTAATTTGACAGTTGTTTATTTGCATTCCTTTTTAGCAATGTTTAATGGCAAGATTTACACTGAGCAGTGGATGAAGATATTTTACCCATCCCCTAAACCAGGACCCTGAGCAGCAGTGCGGAGCTGATTTCCTGCCATTTTCAAGCAATAACCTTCTGGTGAATGTTTCTTCTGGCTGCTGGGGTTGGGCATTTGGAGTTTCATTCAGCTTGGGTTTAAGGATTAGAGTAAGCTGGCGCTTTCATTCTGGATGGTTTTCTGGTTTCTATTTATTGTCATCACAAACTAGTGATCCAGATTCTGCTTGACCAGCTCCCTAGGTGGCTTAGCCTGCTTCCCTGGGCCTGGGCAAGTTCCATGTGTATCCTTAGTATATGATGGCCCTAGGGGTCTGGTTTAGCAAAAGATGAACACACCACCCCTACAGAATTGGAACACGTGGATCACAGGGGTGAATTAACGGTCGCTTTACCACATCAGCTATGGAGGATTGTTTTTTAAAAAAAGAAATGGGATCCAGTCACCAACAGTAAGTCACACTGACTACAGAATGAGGCATTGAAATGACCTGAGATCTGGTCAC
The DNA here is from genome assembly GCF_019279795.1 of Protopterus annectens. Classification (NCBI taxonomy): domain Eukaryota; kingdom Metazoa; phylum Chordata; order Ceratodontiformes; family Protopteridae; genus Protopterus; species Protopterus annectens. Next base: position 380,605,427 of record NC_056725.1, read on the forward strand.
CAAGAGTGAGCCATGCTGACTATGGAGTAAGGTGTTGAAATGACCTGGGATCTGATCACTGGTAAACATAATAAGACAAGAATTCAAGAGATACTTGTCCATTCTCTACTAGCTGTTGGGTACCTTAAAGGCCTGTTTTATTCCTGAAACACATCCTCCCTCCCATAAAAGTGGAGTAAGTTTTCAAAAGTAATACGGGTGTAGTAATAAACACTTTTTTTAAAGTTATAGAAGTAACCCAACTCCCTGTTGACAAAAAGATCTGTAAAAATGACAAAATTAAAAAAAAAATGAGAGTTTTCATGTAGCCCTAACATAACTTGGTTAACTTTCATCTGAGGTTTTTTAAATGTTAAGTTGTTAATTTGTTTTGTATGGGTCATCTGGTCCTTCAAAGGCATGGCTTTTTTCCTCACACCCACCCATCCACCCACCCTCTTGTAAAAGCAGAGTCACACTTTTCAAAACAAGTTCCTGGTTACTAATAAACAGTGTTTAAATTCATAGGAGAAATCTATCTCCTTATTGTCTAAAAAGGTAGGTTAGAAAGACAAAAAGAAGAAAAATGTGGGGTGGATCTGATGAAGATTTGATGAATGCACTGCAGCTCAGTATGCAGGACTTTTTAATATCTGTCCCTAAATAAAAGAATTTAGATTTTCTACTAGAATTGAGACCTCTGGAGTCTTTTTTTTTAAGATGAGCTAAAGTTTTGACTAATGCACTAATTGGTTTGAATGACTACAGGACCTGGTCTAGCTTCTGTGAGACTTCTTCTTTCGGCTTTTCCCAGTTAGGGGTCACCACAGTGGATCACCTGGCCGCTCATGATTGGCAGTGGAGTTTTATGGTGTCGAGTTGCCAGCCCGGCGCCCAACCTTCACACATGCACGCACTCACGCCTAGGGCCAATTTAGAGTGTCCAATCCACCTACAGCATGTCTTTAGGATGTGGAAGGAAACCGGAGCACCCGGAGGAAACCCACGTGACCACAGAGAGGACATGCAGACTCTAAACAGAAGGCACCCCAGCTGAAAATCGAACCGGAGAACCTCTTGCTGTGAGGCGGCAACGCTAACCGCTACACCACTGCAGCCGAGACAAAAGTCTTTTGGCTTTTCCCAGTTAGGGGTCACCACAGCGGAACTCCGGCCCACTAATGATTGGCAGTAGATTTTACGGTGCCGAGTTGCCAGCCCAGTGCCTAGCCTTCAAACAAGGCACAACCATTCATGCACGCACCTACCTGCATGTCTTTAAACCTAGCTTCTCTGAGACTAGCAGCCGCTAAAATGTTTAAGAAACCAGGTAGTGCTGTTTGACATTGGTCCTAGCCTCTTTTGTTCATTTTCCTTGGATTTTTGACCTTGGATTTCTAAGCTGGAACAATCTGTTCCTTGACCAAGACATGTAGTAGTTTATAGGTTTATATATATATATATATATATATATATATATATATATATATGTATATGTATATATATATATATATATATATATATATATATATATATATATATATAGAATGAGAAGGTCAAACTAGACTCCATCAAATGATGGAATTACCAACCCACTTCCGCTAAAACAATGTTGAATTCCAACATTGTCAAAATACAACTCGCCGTAAGTCTCGGAACGGGCTTTAACGTGGGTCGAGATGGGGGCGAGATTCGTACCTCGATAATGTCGGGTTTGACATTGTCACTGTTCGGTCTCCTGACTTCAATTGAAGTGGGTTTGACTGAACCTACTTCGAACTTCTAATGCCAAACCTATATATATATACATATATATATATATATATATATATATATATATATATATACACACACACACACACACACACACACACACACACACACACACACACACAATTATGGTCTTAACATCCTTCATGTTACTACTTGCCCTTTTTTCTCTTCCTACCTGCACTTTTTCTTTCCTGTCACCTCCTTCCCTCATTCTTTAGCATTGCCAGCTGTATCACTGTACCCCACTTCTTGCTCTCCACTGACATGTTGTTCAGTAATTCATTCCATTCCTTCATAGTTTCTCCTACACTTATTGTAGCTCTTCTGTGTCATTACTTTCCCTTACTGAGGTTTTCATCAGGCTGTCTCCTCTCTTGAATATATCTTTCTGATTCTTCTTTGTAATCCCTTCTCAAGGGATCACTTATCTCACAGTGAAATGATCACTGTTACTTATCAGCTCCTTTACTTCTACTCCTCATCTCACTCAGTGTTAGCAGTGGTTAGGTCAAGGATCCTCACATTTCTTATCAGAATCCTAACTTCTACTGAAATCTATTCCATTACATTTTCTGTATCTCTCTCTCTTTCACTTTCTAGAGATAGAAATCTCCCAGTTTGTTATCAGTAAATTGGTTTGTCCATTAATATGTTGGTTTATTCATGCTTTTCTTTTCTTTTCAAGTTTGTTGTCAACCTTCATTCTGTGTTTGCTGGTCTGCGTGCTGTAGACTGCCACACTAGATTTAAGGCCAAGTCATCCTCATCCTAGATTTATTCCACTGCAGTCCTTGTCTCTTCTTTGACTTACATCAACACCTCACTTCTACTGTATTGCTAGCCCTTCTTAAACATCCTCGACACCGATAACACCACTTTCCAGTCTTCCATTTCTTCTTTGGTGACACCATTTTTTTTCTGACTTCTCTTTAGCTTTTTGTTCCACCACTGTAACTAGTAACTTCCTATGATCCTATGTTCTTCCACTGTAACTAGTAACTTCTCACCTCAATTTTGTTCAAAGGGATGATAATATTGTAATCATGTTTGCTTGTTATAATTAGGCATAGGAAGTATATGACATTTTATGTTTGACTGTCTCATGTGTCTCTTCAGTCTGTTACCATCTGAAGTCCTCTCTGTTCTTGTCTACCAGCCTAACATTCTTTTTAAATCCATTACCCCCTTTCTTAGCCATGTTTGCATGTGGCTGTGACAGATCCTTAAGGGAGGTCATCAGGCTTCCCAGTTTACAGCAAGCCCACTCAAACCTTCTGCCATCTGATTTATCTCACTTGCATAGTCCGTTACAAGTAGATGTGTCCTCAGATATACAAATATATTGCTTATCCTCTTGATTATTAATTTAACAAAGTCTGACCTACTTAACCCAAAGTCAGTATTAACAGTTACCTATGCCCAGATTAGAAGATGCTTATTAACTTTTGATCATGTGTATTTATCTTGGAATGAGAGATGGATCATACCTCCTGTTGTACAGTATTTACTTATGTAAATATGAAGCTATACTAGTTATTTTAACTTGGAATGGCATCTCAGTGACACACAACAGGCAACATTCCTTGTACTATGTAATTGCATTTCTATCAGGCAGATGTAAATACTATATGGCATAAAATGGTTAATATACATTTAGAATATACTTCACTGATACATTCTAAAATAAGCATAGGTATAAAATAGTCTTGAGGCCAGATTCAATAAAGCCTACACTAAGTGTATACAATGTGCATTCAAGAACATTCCTATAACATTTTTTGTGCTTCCTAGTCACTCAGAAAGATTATACTAAGTGTGCATGTAGTCTACACTCTGTGGTAACCTTTATGAATCCCTGTCAATATTTAAAGCTGCAAGAATATCTGTAGGAAAACTAAAATTAAGAAGAAGAAGATGTGAGTTATGCCTGTGTTGTCTGTTTACTCGGAATGGTGTACCCTTAGTGTAGGCGTTATTGAATACAGGGGATGATCTAACACTTACCAATGGTAATTTGTCATAAGACAGCCATACACTGTTGTAATGTTCATGTTCCATTAGTCTTTTTAAGTAATTTATTTTGTTTCAGTATAGTATAATTTGTTCATAAGAAGCAATCATTTGTGAATTATAGCTAACCAGTATTCTCATTTCTTGCAGCCTGGCTGAAACAAGCAATGAATACAGCCCACCTGAAAATTATGACTCGCTTTATAACTATGGAGACACTTTGGTATACAAAGTACATTACCTCCCTCCACAAATGTAAAAGAATAAAATGATGATGCCTTTATTACGTAAACTCTTCTTTCAAATATGACATTTTAAATAAAACATAATATATCATGAAAATAATTTATAACAAAATATTTTGTTTAATGATCCTTTCAGCTTTTCTGTTGTTTTGTCAGTGAAATGTAATAACATACAGCAGATACATAAACTGTTTATTTATTATATAACCGATCAATTTTCTGAATATGTTGTGATGCTTAAGTTGTACCAACCACCATTTCTTGAATCTGTTACTAGCATTTAAATGCCACCTGTATTCCAGTTTGTAGACTGTTTTGCAAACCCTTCTACATTCAGGTTAAGATGATGTGTGTGTGTGTGTGTGTGTGTGTGTGTGTGTGTGTGTGTGTGTGTGTGCGTGTGTGTGTGTATGAGTGTGTGTGTGCTGATGAAGTAGAATTCTAAACAAACACACACACACACACACACACATATATATATATATATATATATATATATATATATATATATATATATATATATATATATATATATATATACACACACACACAGATAGATATATAGATATATGGAATATATTTACAATAACAAATGGAAATAAAACCAAACTTTAAAATAGCAATCACAAAAGGTCAAAACACAAAGAGCCCCAATCAAGATACAAAGAACTGCTATGCGGGGTGGCAAGCCCACCTACACTCCTGCTACTTAAATATACCACCTTCAGGATTGCATTACAGTGGGGAAAGGTCAAAAACCCAGTCCTTGCTGTACTATGATCTTGTACGACAAGCTACTGGCTGTTTTAGTATGTCTAAAAAGCTGGTAGCAAATGCTTTCAACATTCTCTGTTTTTGTCTTTTATGGCTGATCTGTTGGTGATACTTCTTTTTTTTTCTTTTTGACATTCTAAATGTATTCCTGTACATACATATCTACGCATACAGGAATGCATACACACACACACACACACACACACACACACACACACACACACACACACACACACACACACACACACACACACACACACACACACACACACACACACACACACACACACACACACACACATACACACACACACACACACACACACACACACACACACACACACACACATACATACATACACACACAAACACACACACACACACACACACACACACACACACACACATACATTTAAGCTTTGTAAATGTAATAAGGGTTTTATTCATTTAATCCCTCAGCACAGTGTACTTACCCTCCAAAATATTGCAGCATAAAAATGTGACACTAAACTATAGCTTTCCAAAATCATCCCAGTGCTATAAGGTAAGGGAAAAGTAACATTTGTGTGCTCATCAAGTAATAAGTCACGCTAATTCTGTAGTTTATAGTGTGTTTATTATTCCACCCTCAACATTCTTCTAGAAAGTACATTCACAGGTGCCACTCCGGTAGCATAGTTGGATAAAGCTCTGACTATGGCCCCATCAACATTAGTATCTTGGGTGACTGTGCGAGTGGCAGGGAGGGATGGGCATTTCTGCTCCAGGATGGAGGGCATTCATAGATGATGCTCCCTTAGGGAAGGTGTGGTGCAAAAAGGGGAGCTGCACTTGGACATAACAGGGGAGTGTGGGAGGTGTGACAGGGAGTGGGTAAGACATATAAATAAACCCTACAGAATTCCTTTAGGATCCACAATTAGCCCCAGTGAAAAATAGAGTAAGTCTAAATAATAGTAGATGGTCTGGTAGACTCAGAGTAGATGTTGGGCCACTGGGGTCTAGACCAATTAAATGATGCCCTAAGGGGGACAAAAAAACAGAAGTACACTTACATTTCCCCAGGTTCCTCCAAGCATTGCTTCTTCTTCTCCTTTTTTCTTTCGGCTGCTTCCATTAGGGGTCGCCACAGTGGATCATCTGCTTCCATTTCTTCTTGTCCTCTGCATCATGCTCTTACACACCAACCGCCTGCATGTCCTCTCTCACCACATCCATAAACCTTATCTTAGGGCTTCCTCTTTTCCTCTTACCTGGCAGCTCCATCCTTAGCATCTTTTTCCCAATATACCCAGTAGCCCTCCTCAACACATGTCCAAACCAATGTAATCTTGCCTCTCTGGCTTTACCCAAACCATCCATCCTGAGCTGACCCTCTAATATACTCATTTCTAATCCTGTGCATCCTCATCACACCCAATGCAAATCTTAACATCTTTAACTCTGCCAACTCTATCTCTCACTCCTGTCTTTTCATCATTGCCACTGTCACCAACCCATATAAAATACCAGGTCTCCCTACCATCTTGTAGACCTTCCCTTTCTTATTGGTACCCATCTGTCACAAATCACTTCTGACACTCTTCTCCACCCATTCCACCCTGCCTGCACTCTCTTCTTTACCTTTCTTCCACACTCACCATTACTCTGAACTGTTGATCCCAAGAATTTAAACTTATCCACCTTTACCACCTCTACTCCCTGCATCCTCACCATTGCTCTATCCTCCCTCTCATTCACACACATATATTCTGTCTTAGACCATCTGACCTTCATTCCTCTCCTCTCTAGAGCATATCTCCACCTCTCCAGGGTCTCCTCAACCTTTTCCCTACTCTCACTACAGATCACAATGTCATCCGCAAACATTATAGTCGACAGGGACTCCTGTCTGATCTTGTCTGTCAACCTGTCCAAGCCCATTGCAAATAAGAAAGGGCTCTGAGCTTATCCTTGATATAATCCCACCTCCACCCATCCATCACTCCTACTGCAGACTTCACCACTGTCACACTGCCCTCGTATATATCCCGTGCCACTCTTATATACTTCTTTGCCACTCCTGACTTCCTCATATGGGTGCATATCACAATATCGAAAGCTGACAAGTTAAAAGCACAAAACTTCAAACCACAACCACGAAAACTGAAAACATCAAAACATAAAGCAGAGATCACCATAGAGTGCAGGAAGGGAAGATTTCCCTTTACTGCACTGTAGTGCGATCTCGGAGTTGGTATATTTAAGTAGTGAGGGGTGTGGGGGTGCAAGTGGCTTGCCCCTCTGCACAGAGCAGTTTTTGTGTTATTTTGGGTGTTTAGTGGGGTTTTTTCCATGTTCGATGTCAGATTTCGAAGTTGCAAGTTAGAAATTTTGTGCTTCGATATTGTCAGCTTTCGATAATCTGATATAAACCCCCTCATACAATACCACAACTCCTCTCTAGGCACCCTGTCAAATGCTTTCTCTAAATCCACAAAGACACAATTCAGATCCTTCTGACCTTCTCTATACTTTTCCATCAACACCCTCAGAGCAAACATCATATCTGTAGTGCTCTTTCCTGGCATGAAACTGTACTGCTGCTCACTAATCATCACCTCCCTTCTTAACCTAGCTTCCACTACTCTTTCCCATAACTTCATGTTGTGGCTTATAAACTTTATCCTTTTGTAGTTACTACAGCTCTGCACATCACCCTTATTCTTAAAAATCAGTAGCAGTACACTTCTTCTGCAACAATCTGGTTAAAAACTCCACTGCCATCTCCTAAATATTTCCATATTTCTACAGATATGGCATCTGGACCAACAGCCTTTCCTTTCTTCGTCCTCTTCATAGCTGTCCTTTTTTCCTCCTTGCTAATTCATAGCACTTCCTGATTCACCATCCCCACATCATCCAGTCTTCTTTCTCTCTCATTCTCTTCATTCATCAGCCCCTCAAAGTATTTTTTCCATCTGCTCAACACACTCTCCTCGCTTGTGAGTATGTTTCCCTCATTATCCTTTATCACCCATACCTGCTGCACATCTTTCCTAGCTCGGTCCCTCTGTCTAGCCAATCAGTACAGGTCCTTTTCTCCCTCCTTAGTGTCAAACCTTTCATACAACTTGCTATATGCCTTATCCTTAGCTTTCACTACTGTCTTCACCATATGCCTCATCTGTTTGTACTTCTGCCCACTTTCTTCATCTCTCTGACAATCCCACTTCTTCACCAACCGTTTCCTCTGTGTACTCTCTTATATTTCTTCATTCCACCACCAGGTCTTCTTGTCGTCCTTCCTCTGTCCAGATGTCACACCAAACACCTTTCTACCTGTCTCTCTTACCACCTCTGCTGTGTCTGTCCAGCTATCTGGTAACTCTTCACTGCCACCCAGTGCCTTTCTTAACTCTTCCTTGAACTCCACCTTACAGTTATTCTTTTTCATCTTCCACCATTTGATCCTTGGCACTGCCCTCACTCTCCTCCTCTTCTTCTTGATTGCTAATGTGATCCTACATACAACCATCCTATGCTGCCTAGCTATGCTTTCTCCTGTCACAAATTTGCAGTCTCCAATCTTCTTCAGACTGGCCTTCCTGCATAGGATATAATCCACCTGTGTGCATCTTCCTCCACTCTTGTACATCACCCTATATTCCTCCCTCTTCTTAAAATACATATTTATCACAGCCATGTCCATCCTTTTCACAAAATCCACTACAATTTGACATTTTGCATTCCCCTCCTTAACACCATACCTACCCATCACCTCCTCATCCCCTCTGTTCCCGTCACCAACATGCCCATTGAAATCTGCTCTAATCACCACTCTCTCCCACTTGGGTACAGTCTCCATCACTTCATCCAACTTGCTCCAAAATTTTTATTTTTCATCCATCATACACCCAACTTGTGGAGCATATGCACTAACAACATTCATCATCATAACATCAATTTCCAGCTTCATAAACATCACTCTGACACTCTTTTCACCAACAAAACACTCAACATACTGTTCCTGCAGGATAACCCCTACCCCATTTCTCCTCCCATCCACACCATGGTAGAACAATTTGAACCCACCTCTGATACACCTGGCATTATTCCTCTTCCATCTGGTCTATTGCATGCACAATATATCAACTTTCCTTCTCTCCATTATATCAGCTAGCTCTTTCCCTTTACCAGTCATACTGCCAACATTAAAAGTTCCTACCCTTACCTCCATCCTTCCTCCTCTCCTCCTGCCTCCTGGCATGCCTTAACCCTCTTCTTCTTCTTCAGCCAACAGTAGCCCAATTTCCACCAGCACCCTTTTGGCTAACAGTACTGGTGGTGGTCATTGTTAACCCCAGGCCTCGACCGATCCGGTATGGAAATCTGTATTGTTGTCCGCATATTTGATCTGGTACAAATTTTAACTGGATGCCCTTCCTGATGTAACATTCCCCATTTATCCAGGCTTGGGACCAGCACAAAGAAATACACTGGCTTGTGCATCCCCCAGTGGCTGGGTTTCCTTCAAGCATTACTACCTAATAGAAAGATAATTCTTCTTATAACTCTTGACAATATGGCATCATAACTAATAGTATTTTTTAACATGGTACCATTAGCAGTGACTCTTTTTTTACTTAATTCCATTTCTTCTTTTTTTTAGAAAATATATAGTGATCTCTTAGATTGTCTTGGTCTAAATTCTCTAAGTCTTTTGGGGTTCAAATACCATGATGGGGATAGACCCCATTCCTAAGTCAGGGTATGATGAAAGTTCATGAAATTATATTGTTTCAGTCTTTGATGATAGCCAAAAATGAACTGACTCCTGCTGCAATTCATATAGAGTTACATGTGTTGGTAACATATATAAATATGATTGTAAATTATTTTTTATTAGACCTGTTGCTCCTGCTGCTATTGGAACTGTCTGGGTATCTTTCTTCCACTTTACTCTCATTTCTGCCTGCAAATCCAGGTAATTTATGACTTTGTGTCTCTTTGTACATAAGACAGTATAATGACTGGATGTAGCAATTTCAATGATCAATGCTACTTTTGTCTTTTATCTCACATCTGTTTTTTGAACTCTTAGTAACAGATGATCCCATGTGATATAAAGTTCATCAGTCTCTATAATGCTTTGTGGCTCATGTTTCCAGTACTTCTCTTCAATATTGTAATGTTTACATAATCTCCAATGCAACAGTCTTGCCACATTATTGTACCTTTCAGTACACAGGCCCTCTGCCATGAGTGTATCATACCCAGTAACAAGATGTGTGACAGTTTCCAATTCTTTTTTTTTTTTTTTTTTTTTTTTTTTTACAGAACAATCTGTTTCTTCCACATATTCAATAGACTTTGCAAACCAACGTGTATGAAGTCCACTATCCTGGGCTGCCATTATTAACCTTTCATTTCTTGGTTTAAATTCACCTCTCCTTAACCATTCCTGTGTCAAATCCTGATCAACATGAGGTCATTCAGGGAGATCCTTGTACTTGCCACAATATTTATGCCTTTTCCAGGTTTCTTTCCTTATCATCAGATCCTTCTCCTTATATTTTTTCTTTTGTTTTATCTCATATTTAGTTACTGTCTGATTTTTGTCTACTTCAGGTTTGTTTTCCATTCCCACTGCAAATCTATGCATGTAATCAATTTCGAGGAGGCCCATACCTCCTTCAGAACTAGGAATATATAGTCTTGGTATACACTGATTTTTATATATCATTTGATTAGCATGAAGCATTTTTCTTGTTTTCCTGTCCAACACATCCATTTTCTTTTGGGGCAAGTCAGTCATCCAAAAAACTATAATTTAGAACAGGAAGAGCAAATTGGTTTATAGCTTGGACTTTATTCCTAGACGTCAAGGCAGTTTACAGTATTAGTTTTAATCTTCTAAAGTATTCCCTACTGATATTTGTTTTGCATTTGTCCATGTTTTACTATCAATCCTTCATCAATTTGCGAATATTTAAACACTCTCTCCTGCTCAAGTTTCTTTATATCACACTCCTCTCTCAGACTGATATTCTCTTAATGCTGCAGCGTTCCTGCTTTAAACATTGCTTTTGCACATTTATCAAGACCAAGTGACATTCTTATATCAGCTGAGAATGTTTTAACCACCTCATCTGGGGAACTATACAGTTTTAAGCCATCCACAAAAAGTAGGTGAGAAGAAGTCTTTAAACAAGGTTGTTTTCTGTGAGTCAAATGGTAAGCATGGCCTAATCTGTTAAGTAAATAGCCTACTAAGTTAAGGGCAAGACAAAAAAAGCAGCAGTGACAAAGAATCACCTTGGAATATCCCACTTTGAGTTTTTATCCCTGGGATAATAATTTGCCCTTTGTCATGGCTCAACCGCAAAGTAGTGTGCCACTGTTTATGGTTGATGTAATGTAATTAGTCAATGTAGGGTGTATCTTATACATCTGTAAGCACTCCTTTATCCATGAAAGTAGGATGCTGTCAAATGCTTTTTTGTAATCGACCCATGCCATACTTCGATTCTTTCCCTTTTTTGCAATTCTCTATTTTGTTTTTTTTAACAACAAATGATCCTTTGTTCCATATGATTTTCTTTTGTTACCCTTTTGTTCTATTGCCATGATTGAGTTTTTTCTAAATGACTATAAACTCTATCAGCATCAATTCCAGTAAATAGTTTGTATATCATGGGAAGGCAAGTTATTTGTCTATAGCATTTAGAGGGGGCTTCCAGGTTCACTCTTAAGGAGGAGTATTGTTTTTCTGTTGTTAACCAGGTTGGTGTCCATTCAGGATGCACATATAAGTAATTGTTATGACGTGGCAGTGGAAGTTACTTGCCTTTGTGACTAATAATACCCTTCTTGATGTAACCTTACACTACTGAGCACAAATCAGGAACACCAAAAATACAGACATAAATCTTACTTGTGATTAAGACATATGTATTACAAATGCAGGGAAGCAAGAAGGTCAATCACAGATTTAACAGCAGATAATTTACAGTACTGAATGCTGTGTCATCAAAATATTGCAAGTGTACATTTTTCTAACCCACAGGTGGCAAAATTCTCAGCGGTGACTGCAGCCAACTAATGTACGGCAATTTCATACAGATAAAAATATGGAAATTTTACGAAAGAGTTTTTGAATTCTGAATATATGATACTCCTTGTATGTATTCAATAAAATGCAAATTCACATTATTTTTCTGATGCAGTATATTCCTTATTCTTATCCTGACATCTCACAGAGCTCTAGTACTGAATGTCTTACAGGCTTTCTTAAAGATATGATCAAAAGAACTTTCAAGTAATTTATTTTAATAGCAGTTCTGTAGTAAAGCATAACATTGTTCACCTTTGCATTCCATTGTAGTCTAGTAAACTGTTGCATGCACTATAGATATCCTTGTTATTTGGTGTAGAAGTCTGACTCAGTCTCTATAAATCTGTTCCTGAAGTTCTAAATACATGCCAAGTTTTCCATTTCCAAAGCCACAAGTCATACAATTCTTAAAATCCAGTTTGGATTTATCAAGGGCAGATCCTGCCTTCTTTACCTGGTTGACTTTTTCAAGAAGGTTGCTTTAGCAATTGAGGAGGGCAAATTGGTATAACCTACATGACTGGACCTTTCAACATCATTGCATATTCAGGTATTGTGGATAAAGTCTCCCAGCTAAATGTAAGTCCCTTTGTATCTCACTGGATAGCAAATTGGCTCACAAACAGAACCCAGGAAATTAGGATGAGCAGTTCTACCTCCTCCAAAAGGTCTGCCACTGATGGTGTACCCCATGGTTCATTCCTTGATCCACTTCTCTGAGATATTTACTTCTCAAATGTCAAAGAAAATATTAAGGGTTTATGACTGGCCAAGTTTGAAAACAACTGTAAAACTTGGTGTCATCATAAATTACCCAGAGAACATAAATATCATCCAAGACAGCCCTTCCCAAATAAATAGCTGGTGACAAAACCATACACTAAAACTAAATGCCAAGAAATGTATAATCATATATTTTTAAAACATAACTTCCTGTATAACTATTATACACACAACACACCCCTGAAAGTTTATCTTGTAGACTGGGATGTAAGAAAGTATGTCAGAAACAAACTATCATTTGATCACCACTTTTACACTGATTTAAAAGAAGTCCTTTTTCATTGCACAGCTTATATCTAAAGGTATGCTGTCCAGGCCAGGAATATTATCATTCTACTGTATTCAGCTCTCACCAGGCTGATCATTAAATATCATTAAATATAATGCCCCATTTAGTTTGTACATGTCCAAACACTTGTCACAGCTGGAGTGACCACAGTGCTTTCCTCACTGAAAGAAATCAAGGGTATAAATCAGAAAAACTAGGCAGTTAATTTCAAAGCCTTGTCTCTCTCCTTTTATCATACAGGCTATTAAAAGCTGACTGCTGTTTCATATGTAGAAGCTCTATAGACCCTAGTTGGTCAGATCCACTACAGATTCACAAATCCAATAGTAACCTGAACACCAGTTCAAGGAATTTCATTTTCTTTTGCAACACAAATAGAGCATGTTGGAGGGATAGATATGTATCACAGAGACTGCCTCTTCTCTAATCTTCCATACCACATAAATCAAACTACTTGCCTTTCTCTCTTTAAAAATGTTTGGATGAATGGCTGGGAAACCCCAAATTCACCATTAGTTTGGCACCCATGTCCCTCATAATGGGTTAACAAGTAAATGTCCCAACATATCTTTGCTCTGGCCAACTGTGGGTAACTCATATGCAAAATATAAGAGTTAAAAATCTACCATGGAAATATAAAGCTGGCTTCTTAAGATTCTCACAGATCACTAGACTGGTAAGTTCCTATGAACCTACAAGCCTATGAACCTTTGACTACCATGTAGACATGGTTGTTAGAAAATCCCACCATTTTATGTCACCAGGTATTTCTTCCAGATCCAGTGTTATTACCCTGCCTCTCTGCTCCTCCTTTATTAGGCTCATAATTTAATGCAATGCACTCTTTTGCTTGCACCTGTCCAGGTTTATCACTCAGCTTGAAAGACCCCAACATTTCTATATAAAAAATTAAAGCCTTGAGTTCAATTACCTGTGCAAAATACCTTAGAGCCTTATCTCTATTCCCCATCTCATACAGACACCTTACAGATGACATTTCTCTGCCTGCAAGACTTCAAATTATACTGTCCTGTATGACTTCCTTCACATTCACCACAACATGATGAACACCTGCAGTAAAAGATACGTAACCTTCACTGTGACATTAACCGATGCTGCCCCCTTACCATCTTCAGAGTGATCTGCATGCATGAATAGGAAACCACAAATATATCCCTGGTCTTGCCCCATAAACCCCTAGGAAATGAGTTGCATGTAGTGGGAATTGCAGAAGCTAGGCCCCGAATGATCTACCTGTAATATTTTTCTAATAACAACATGTCAACCTATACATGACCTGTTTCATGTGTTTTTCTTTTTTCCCCTGGGCACTCCAGTTTACTTCCACATCCCAAATACACATGGTAGGACTGGAAATGTAAATTATCCTTAAAGAATCGCTATATGCCAAAAATGGAAAAATAATTTTTACCTTTTCATGAATTGCTATATGTCCCAAAACTGCCCACGGTAAAATAAGTGATCATTTCTAATTGTACTTTTTAACGCTGAATATCTTCAGAGCTAATTGGTTAACTGTGCATGACATCAAGCAAATCACATAGCCTAGTGTGCCACTGAAAGTGTTCCCTCATGTGGATCTTTACTCCTGTTTTCTGAGTAGCATTTTCCCAGGAATTAATTGTAAGAAAATACATGTCAGTCTGGGGTTTAGTCCATTTTAACAATTTATTAAAACTGTGCATAGTAAAATATGAAATGGGAAATGCATTCTGGGTGTTCATACAGATACCTTTGCATAGGAATCCTGTTATAGCATAACCTGAACTATGTTATTTTATGCAGTACTTTACATATCAATGAAATGGTTCTCTGTATTTCCAATAACCTCTCAAGTCTCTGGTGTGACCCATTACTTTCTGTTGCTATTGCATTAAGTAGCTCGTCTTAGCTGTATAGTGTAAGCATATCTCTCATCCTCTCAGCAACAAAATCGTGGAGAAAGGTCCCTAATCAGACAGTCGTGAGACAGCAATATTACTGATTTATTAAACTTACAAAATAAGATTAGATAAATTACCATTCATTTGCTGAAAAAAATGTCTAATTGTAATAATGTGTCATTATTTGTTGATAATAATCAAACACCTTTTTCAAAAACCATTACAAATTGCAGGATGTCATAGAAGACGTAATTGCCAAAATTAGGGACACTTACTCAACACTCCTACAAGAACAAAGGGGATGTCACACTGCAGGAAAGTTCTGAAAGTGGTAATTGACACATGAATAAGCATGGTGGTACAAAGTAAAATGGCAGATGAGTGGTTCAGATTCAGATAAGGATGCAGCACAACTGATCCAGTGTTTGTAGTGAGACAGATAGTTGAGAAGAAAATAGAGATGAGGAAAGAGTCCATCCGGGCATTCCTAGACGAAGAAACATATAACAAGGTCTCAAGCACAATATTCTGGACAATCCTTTGATGGCTTGAAGTACCAGAAACATTGATAGCATTAATTCAGTCGATATATAAGAACCCAGTGACCCAAGTCTGAACAGAGAGAGTGGGTGATCATCAGGGTTCAGCTCTGAGCCCACTGCTGTTAATACTAGTGATGGACTACATAGTAAACAGGTCAGAGGGGACAACTCAACAAAGCTGTTGTATGCAGATGATTTGGCATTACAGGCAGACTATGAACAAGAACTTGAGCAAGTAATAGAGTAATGAAATGCAAAACTGATGGCATGTGGGACGAAACTGAGAACAGATGAGAGAGCTGTAATGGCAACAAAAGCAGGAAATCAAAGCAAGCTAAAAACAGAGATGGAAGGGAATGTAATGGAAATGGTTAACAGTTTCAAGTACCTGTGAATGGTACTTGAGGAAAAGGGCAAGTCTGAATGAGGAAGTCAAAACTGGTATCTGAAGGGCTGCAACCAATTAGCAAAGACAGAAAGAGAGTCAGGGGTGCTGTATGACAGAAAAATGACAAAGAAGCTAGAAAGTAAGGTGTACAACATTGGTGTGACTAGTTTTACTGTTTAGAACAAAAACCTGGGCAGTGAAGGCAGAGCAGTTGAGGATGCTAAAGGTGATGGAGATGAAATATCTGAGACAGGTGGTAGGATGCACATGTGGACAGACAAAGAAATGAGCACAGAAGGTCAAAGATGGTTTTGTCACATGTGCAGAAAAGACAATCTAGTGAAGAAGATTTGGTAATGACAGGAACAAATGAAGGCATCCAGCATGGAGATGAATGGTCTGTGTGAGAGAAGACCAGCAGCAGTCAGGAATGACTATTGATGAAGGTAGGAGAGTGGCATTGAATCAAGGGAGATAGTGATAGTTGATGCAAGACCCTGACCCCTTGTAGAAAATGGGGAATGTTTTTATGATGATGATAATGATGATGAACCAGTCCCATAGGTTTCATCAGTATACAGCCCTTAATAACCTCAGCTGGCTGGAGATTCAACAATAACTGAAATATTAACAATTAGCTACAGCCAATAACTTAATACAGAGTCATGACAATTGTTCTGCCCCCAAAAATCAACTTTATAAATCTAATAGGCTTTTTCACTCTAAAGATCACCACCTTCTCCATACACTAAAAGTCAATAACTCAGTTCTTGATGCCCCATCCTCAACTATCATCTTAAAAACCTAGGACTCAGTCCAAACTACTCTCATACCTAATCTACACATCTTCAAATCTGAGCTAAAACAATTTCTGCAGACCTACTGTTTCTGTCCTTACACCTCTGTCTAGGCTGGCTCTCTAGATATCTCCACTAATAACTGCAGAACTCTATGTTTATTATGCATAATGTACCATGATGTTTGATACAAACAATAACATGTGCTACGCTAACAATTACTAACACTCTGTAAACATTATTTCCAAGGCACCATGATATTAGTACTAAATTATAAAGAGATCTGTTGCACACTTGCCTCCTCTGCACTTTGTACTAGCAACAGACTCTTGTAGTGTGACTAATCTCAATGCATATTCAACTGCTTAAGGCCTACATGTCAGATAGATAATACTTGCATATAATACAGATAAATTGTTAAACCGAGTCCCATCTGCTTCAA
Source organism: Protopterus annectens (assembly GCF_019279795.1). Taxonomy (NCBI): domain Eukaryota; kingdom Metazoa; phylum Chordata; order Ceratodontiformes; family Protopteridae; genus Protopterus; species Protopterus annectens. The sequence continues at coordinate 380,622,449 of NC_056725.1, forward strand.
TTGGTGTTACTTCAGGTGAATGCAAACAATCCAATGGCACTTAAACTGAAAACAAAAAGGAGTATGGGAGGTATCACAATGACTGTCCAATCTTCCACTAGTGGTGTAAATAGCAACTCAGGTCTACCATGAAAAGATGCTAATAGAATAATGGGCCTAACCCACTCAAAGGATAAAAAAATAAAAATAATTACCAGAGTGACAGATGACATTTAAATGCTTATCATATAAAGCTTGTATGTAACTACCTTGTCTAATATATGAATTGTGTTGGTGTGTTTATAATATACTGTAATGTTAATGGCCTCATATGAAATGGGAGCTCATTATCCAGTCAGACTTTCACAGCAATCAAATGAAAAAAATAAATATCAAACCAAACAGCTTCCTGCTTGAGGGCTTCTTTTATCTAAGCACTGATTGCCTCACTTACCCTTCTGAAAATGGATATTCGCAACATTTCTGAGATTTGTTAATGGACATCCTCAGGAGAAAAATCATAAAAAGTAGAAGCTAGAAGCTATAATATCCCTGACATAGTCCTTATCAACCTCACCCATATTTTCTTTCCCACAGTAAAGTCTGGCCACAAAAGTATCATCTTTATGTTACGGCTAATGGTGCCAGCATGCATCTAAATGGTACCATATTTATGGACTTTTCCAGAGGAAGCCTACTTGAAGTTGTCAAAAAACCCACACAATATTCTCAATAATGCCACTCAAATGGACCCAGATTATAGAGATGACACATTATTTTCTAATTTCTGACCAAAACCTAAGCGGCAACATCTGTACCCATCCACCCTCAATGTAAGGCTAAATTCATGAATGATGTTTTGGTGGTACTTTTGCATGAATAAAATGTGTAAAAATGAATAAAATAACAAAAAGTTGGAAGAATTCCACTTAACCTCAAAACTTCAATGAAACATACCAGCACTGAACTTGAGTGATATTTGAACATGGAAAGGATACCAGAAACATAAGGTTCCAATGCACATGAAATGAAAATCAACTTTTCTCATTTTATTAGTAACTTACAGAATGATGTATATATATATGTATTAAGGACATCCAGTGTAACATCACAATGCTACAATCTCAAGGATATAGCCAATACATTAGCAAAAACATTTAGTGCTAAGTATCCACAGCAACCCACATTGTTGCCACCACAATCCCTGAAAATTGTACTTCCCCTGAAATCACAATTACCTTTTGAAAAGTATTAGAATCCCTTTCAAGGGCAAAACATTTAACTTTTAGGGGAGCATGTAACATAGCTGGATGCACTCACAGCAGTGCCAAGTATGCACAAACTGAGACTCTACTGAAAATGTTCAACAGCAGCCTATACACAGAGTTTAGGACAGATACCTACATAACAGCCACTGTGTCTTCCATGCACAAGGGTGGTTCCTCTACAGATGTAGGTAACTCTTCAGTCCATCTGCCTCACTAGCTTTATAAGTAAAGTCAAGGAATGTATCGGAGTACCCCACTCAGTCTGATTTGGAGAAGTGCAGTTCCCATCTCTTGAACCTAGTAAACTTCTTTTATGAGGTTAAAAAGGCTGTGAACAGTCTGTAGAGCATGACACTCTTAATCTCAGGGTGGTGGGTTTGAGTCCCATGTTGGGCAAGTTCCTTAAAGGGCAGCACAGTGGTAGAGCAGATAGTGTTGTTGCCTCACATCAAGAGGTTCTCCAGTTTGATTCTTGTCTGGGGTACCTTCTGTGCAGAGTCTGCATGCCCTGTATGTGTTTATGTGGGTTTCCTCTGGGAGCTCCTGTTTCTTCCCACTTTTTAAAGGCATGTAGTAGGTGTATTGGACACTCTAAATTGGCCATAGATGTGAGTGCATCTGTGCAAGTGTAAGGTACAAAAGAGCAGGCATAGCAGGGCTAGCCACCCAGAGGTGTGAACCTTAGTTCTAGATGATTATCCTTATTGACATCCTGAGCCATGTGCAAAAATAGGAAAAGGGGTTAAGGATGGCTCTATGGATGGATAGGTAGATGGCTGACTGGATGGATGGATGGATGGATGGATGGATGGATGGATGGATGGATGGACAGATGGATGGATGGATGGATGGATGTATGGATGAATGTAGGCAGTGTTCCAAAGACCAAATTGCCACTGTAACAGCTACAAACAAATGCAATCAAAGAGTCATGCTGCTCAATGCTAGAAGTCTAAATCTCAAAATGTACTCACTCGAACCACTCCTTAAAATGAAGAACATCGACATCTGTGCTGTAACAGAGACCTGGTTCAAGGCAGCAGAAAGCACCCCTGCACTACCAGGCTATAACTCATTCCACACCTTTCGGCCCCAGAACCTGGACCGAAGCTCCAAAGGTGGTGGTGTTTCCATATTCATAAACGATGTGCACACCTCTAGACTGGTAGCCCAACATAAAGCATCAGAGATACTTCAGGTGCAGCTAACATTGGGTAAGACAGCTACACAGGTCGTAGACTGTTATAGGTCACCAACCATGTCCCAAGACACTCACTCCCCATTCCTAAGCACCCTGGAGAATATCAGGGTCTAACCTAACACACTCATACTGGGTGACTTCAACTACCCCTCCATTAACTGGGAAAACTACTCATGTACCAATGCACTTGCCCAACGTTTCCTGGAATTCATTGATTCCAATGCCCTGGACCAGCTCGTTCTTACCCCCACTAGAGGTAGCAACATCCTTGACCTGGTCATTACTAACATGGGTGACCATTGCTCTACAACAATAGTCAACTCCTCCCTGGTTAGATCTAACCATGAAATCCACATCCCTCCCGCCCACCTACTTGCAAAGGTAACCACCATGAAAACTTCTCCAAAGCTAACTTTGGGCTCCTAAGAACAGAGGTGGCTAACTTCATAGCACCCATGCAAATGGAGGATAGTTGCATGACTGTCAAATCATACACCAATGCCTGGTATGAGCATGTACACAAATGCATGGATCTCACCATACACAATAAAACCAAGAAGCTCTCCTCCAGAAAAGGAAGCCAATCTGGTGGTTCCCTGCCATAAACAAACTCTACAACAGAAGAAGGAAACTGATGCGGAATAAGGTGGAAAAACTCCCTTATCAGCCTCAGCAAAAATTGAGATCCCTCATCAAATCCTCTAAAGCTAGCTATGGAAACAGAATTGCAGCAGATAGTAAAGACAACCACAAGGCCTTCTATAGTTAGTAAAGTATCTCCACGGCAATACCCAGATTTGCTCTGAGCTACTGCACAATGGTACCTCCTATACCGAGCCAACAGATATTGCCAATATACTGGCTGAGAAATTCAGTGCCAACTTTAATCCTCCCCCCAAAGGACCAATCACAATACCAGTAGATTGCCAGGCACCCAGTATTATTGCTGCACAGGTTAAAACAGCACTGTCCAAGGCCAAGAATACAGCTTCTATGGGACCTGACAATATCCCTGGCTGTGTTCTACATGAACTATAGAGTGAACTGGCACCTCATCTGTGTGCCCTGTTTAATCACAGCCTCACTCAGGCTTTGTCCCTACCGAATGGCACACTGCTATAGTCATCCCTTTCCACAAAGGAGGAGCAACTACAGACCCTAGGAACTATTGCCCCATTAGCCTGACAAGTCTGATATGCAAAGCCATGGAACGCATCATCTTGGACCTAATAAACAAGGATATAGGGAATCTACAAACTCTGGATTCCTCACAGTTTGGTTTTGTGAAGAGTAGATCATGCCTGCTCAACTTGGTCGACTTCTTTGAGTCAGTCACCAGAGCTGTGGATGAAGGCAAGTTGGTTCATACAGCCTACCTTGATCTGACCAAGGCCTTTGATACCATTCCCCACTCAGGAATCATAGAAAAACTCATTAAGCTAGGCAGCAACCCTTATATCTCTAGGTGGGTTGCAGACTGGCTCACAGACAGAACCAACAGTGTGAAAGTAGCTGACTCCAAGTCAGACTGCCGACCAGTCACAAGTGGATTCCCACAGGGATCGGTCCTGGGTCCTCTCCTGTTTTTATCTACTCCTCAGAAGTCCAGTCCAACACAAAGGGACTCTGGCTGACAAAGTTCGCAGACGATTGCAACTTGGGAGCCATTATTAACTCCCCAAGTGATGTTGACATCCTATTGAAAGGCCTTACTGAGACCAACGACTGGTGTCAGAACCATGGCCTTAAGCTCAATGCCAAAAAATGTGTCGTCCTCCCCTTTGGGAAAAACCCAGTTCCCATGAACTAACACATCGATGGTAGTCCACTGAACACAGAAGACTTTATAAGAGATCGGGTCTATATCATATGAACGAATCAGACAAATTGCGAATGCTCATAATATCAAATGTACCTGACCTTGAAGTGCTTTTCTGAGATCACTGTACAGTAAAGAATGGTATATTTTCCCTTGGAGTTGGAATATATTTAGCAGGGGGTGTGGGGGGTGCCCCCCACAAAAGGAAGTTTGACGTCCAGTACGTTCAATATTATGATAGTTCGCAATTTGCGTGATCCGCTCATATGATATAGATAAGAGATCTGGGATCACAGGTTGACAGCAACTTCTCTTTTGACCACCACACTGCCACTGTGGTCAGAAAGTCCTTCTATGCGGCACATCTCTTTACTAAGGGTTTTGCATCCAGGAAGAAAGAGGTCATTGTCTCCCTCTACTCTTCCCTCATTAGGCCAATCATCGAGTACAATGCCCCATTTGTCCTGTACCTCACTAGACACCTGCAACAACTGGGTAGGCCACAAAAGTACCTCACAAAGAAGATCCTAGGCCTTAAACACTTGTCACTTGTCTTGTCGTATATGGACAGTCTTGTCGTATATGGACAGACTCAAAAAACGCCAACTATTCTCTTTCTCATATAGCCTACTTAGAGGTGATCTCTGCTTTACTTATAAAGCTATGTCTGACCCAGCTCTGTTAGAAATACTACATTTAAAGAAATCCCAATCCCTCAGCACCACACACTACAGAGAGCTCAACCTCATTACCACAATCAACAGAACAAGCTGGAGGGACAGGTTCATAACCCAGAGACTGCCCATGCTATGGAATAGACTTCCCATACATGTCAAACAGAGCACCTCACTGGCCCTCTTCAAGAGAAATCTTGATGAGTGGATGGGAAACAGAAAATTCTCCCCAGGGATCACTCCAGTGGCTCTACTCGACAGAGGCACTGGAAGCTATGGTCAGGTGGCACAATGCCAGGGTAATCCTATGAGCTAGGCTTGTAAATGCTCCAGGGCCAGTAGCCTAGTAAACACCTCTGAACCTATTTATGGATGGATTGCTAGATGGATGGATGACTAGGTAGTGGTCAGTGCAGCTTCTTGCCTTACATAAGTGTCAGTGATCATTAGCACAACTGTGACTTCTACTCAAAACTCTATCTCATCTATTAAAATGCTGTTGTCAGAGCTCGGTTCTATTGTGCATGCATAAAACTGCTTTTATTAGCATTTTATTAGCATGGTTGGTTGGCCCTGTACCTACTGTACACACCAGACTTGTGACTGTGCCTCTTCTCTGTCTGACCCAGGTCTGGGTAACCCCATAAAGTGTATTTATTTTTGAAGTAGAGATGATCCGCAGCATTTATTTAAAAGTGACTGCCAAGACATAGTGCAGCAAAGTTAGTCTACTGTAGCCATGAGAGGTTTCATCCACCTGTTGATACATTACATATAGTCATTAGTATTGACAGACCTCATTCTGCTAATAGGTATTAAATGCACTTGCTCGTTAGGCAACATGAGGTATTAACAATGTGAACTGTATTTACAGAAGGTACATGCATCTATCTGTTGTAAGCATATGCTTTACACATTCCAAGGCCACAGAGTTTTATGACCAAACACCTTGCCAGTATCATATATCCTCTAGACTGAGGATTTCCCTTACAAAATAACAAAAATGGTAGGTTCAGTTCCTTTTGAGACTTCATGACATAATCGTACATATCACACGAGTGTGATATGTGTATCAATTCTAAACTATGTACAATGCTAAACTGTCTACTTGACATTCAGTACACAGTGAAAAGCTTACCAAAAAGGATCTACACCAACTAAAATTGGTCTATAAATTCACAAATACACCCATATTACAAAACAAGTAGTTTACTGGAGTGGGTATTCTCACCCCAAATTAGAGTATTGCTTATTTGTGAAAGTCCCTATAAACACCTCATAAAATAAACACTACAAACTGCTACTGCCAAAATGTGTAACTGTATTTTGGTACCCCCTCCCCCATGGGGAACATTACTGTTTAATTTTAAATAAAGAAAGAACGATTCCAATAATATCCAGAGTCTCTCTCCCACACAGTTCTTCATCTATAAACTATCATCTGGGGTCTTCTGGTCCCCGTCAGTATGAAACTGTCCATAAGGGCTGTATCAAACTCACTCAACACTGGTAACAAGTAAATACCTATTCTACAAAGACCAGCACTTAACCTGAGCACAGGTGAAAAAGCTTTCAGCAAAAGAAACCCTACATTCTGGAACTCAATCCCTACCTAATATTCAGAATGCTAAGAACCATGCCACTTTGAGGGAGTCTGAAGCAGTACCTGACTGAATAAACATTTACTTCTGCTGCACTGATAATGCATAAGGAATTATGTACCTGCTAAAGGTACAACTAATAGGATTGATGTTCTTAAACAAATGTAAATGGCATCTCTATTATAGTTTGCTGTATACAGTACTTCTCTTCAAATGACCTATATACTTCAAGTGAAGTAATGTGCATTGCAAATACAGAATGTACTCTTGCAGTTTTGATGTTCATTATAATGCAAGTGGCAGGGTCTAGTTCAGTCAAGGAAAGGACTTCATTACTTTAAAGATACTCCATCTTACAACCAACACATTAAGTACCAGAGTCATTCTCTACTCAGGATAGGTTTTGCTCCATATGTGGTTTTCCCATGTGGACTTTAAAAAATATTCAGTTCAACAGACATGAACTGACAAAACTTAGCATTACATAGTTATCATTTTGACAACGTAGTACCTGAGGCACTCAAACCCAACATCCTAAAACCTCACAATGTTATACCTTTCTTTTATGTAGGGAGCTAACACATGAAAAGTGTTATTAACCCAAGTAGAACAAACAAAGATTCAGCAAAGGACAAAAAAAAAAAAAGAGAGAGAGAGACATGAAAAGCGTAATTAACCAGAGCAGAATCAACCATAGTGTATGTATTTCCAAAACAGAGCATTAACAGTTAGAGAAACAGGAATTGATCATTACCCAACATCCTGTCATTCTCCTCAAGTCATTTATCCAACTTCTTTTTCCATCCATCCACAATGCCATTTTTCCCATTCTTGCATGTGGTCAGGGTGTCACTTCCATAGTAACAATCATCTAGAACCAAGATTTACACCGCTGGGTGACGAGCCCTGTCATGGTAGTTCTTCCATACCACACACACCTATGGCCAGTTTTTAGTGCCCAATCTACCTAGTGCTTGTCTTTGGAATATGGGAGGAAACCACATCATGCACAGTGAATGAATACAGTGAGGACATGCAGACTCCAGACATAAAGAACATCCAGATGCCACACAGAAGGAATGCCAGCTGAAAATCAAACTACGGGACTTCTTGATGTGAGATGATAATGCTATCTGTTGTGGCACTGCAACTTCTTTTTCAAACCTAGTATCAAATCTGTGAAAAACAGTTAGCAATAGTAAGCATGCCTTAAACCATGTGAGCCTACTTCCTGTCTCATCTTCCATAGTAAGAAATGCAAACGTCAACACTAAGGCTTTCATTATGCCCTGGCTATAGGGACCAGTATTAAAACAAGATGCTGAAAGTAACATAAGAAACAAGATCTAGCAACCAACTTTTGCTAGTAACTAGTCTTATAATGTGAAAAACAGCCTGACTCACAAAATGTACACACACACACACACACACACACACACACACACACACACACACACACACACACACACACACACGCATGCTTATACTTATACAAACATTATATTCACAGATACAGGTTTTTTAACATATACATACATATATATCAATATATATATATATATATATATACACACACACATATGGGTTACCTTTACATTATCGAAAGTTCAAATGTTCGACAGTCATATGGCTGAAACCATATCATCGAACATTCAAATGTTCGACAATGTACACGTAAAAATAAAAAAAAAATAAGCAAAATAAAAGGTGTATAGCAGGGGGGCAAGCCCACCTGCACCATCTATGTGGGGGGCTGTGCTACTTAAATATACAACTCCGAGATCGCACTACATTGCAGTAATGGGAAATATTCCAATTCTGCGCTGTATGGAGATGTCCATGCAGTCATTTGTCGTAACTGCAATTTAGTGCGATCTCGGAGCTGGTATATTTTGGTAACGGGGGTGTGGGGGGGGCAGGGGGCTTGCTATAGACACTGTTTTTTATTTTGTTTCATCCGTGTTAACTTATCTTTACATTGTCGAACGTTCAAATGTTCGATGATATGGTCTCACCCATATCATTGCCTATATATAGAAAGAGAGAGAGAACAAGATAGATATAGATATAGATATAGGTATAGATATATAGATATATAGATATATATGTATCCAAATGTTGGAATACTCTCCTACAATATCCCAGTCAAACTGTAAATCGGAAATGCTCATACTCAAAAGCAAACCTTAGGACCCATCTCTTAGAATCCAAACTAGCCAATCTTCTCCTGGCTAAACATTCCCACAATGCTATCCAGCTATCCTCTGCATGTGGTGTCCTTTTGTCTTCCTGCAAAAACCAAGCTTATGAGCTTCCCTCAGCTTAGCCACACCTAGAAATTCTTGCCAAATAATATGCTGTCTAGTATTCGTTTGCACCTATTTATTAGCCTAGTGGAAGTTAATAATATTATTACTGCTACTTAGTAAAAAGTGGTATATAATGAAACCTAGGATCTATTTCATTTCTTTTTTTTCTCTATGAACTAATTTTTGTAAGTGCATGAGACATTTAACATTTGTTGTTTTGCACTGTATGGTGTCTTGTAGCATTTGTTAACTGTGGAGCTTTTCTCCCAGGGGCCCTGCTGAAGAGGGGCATGTTATGGCACTGTAAGACTTTCCTCATAAATTAATGATAATAAATAAAAATGTTTATGAATACATAATCCCGCCCCCAACACAACATACACACAATGATAGATATGCAACACGGACTAGTACTTCTGTCCTCCACTTTTCATTTTGGGAAGGAAGTTCTGACACCACACGCACACACACCCACACACACACACACACACACACACACACACACACACACACACACACACACACACACACACACACACACACACACACACACACATACACCATTCTAAATGTTGATGGTAAAACAATCAAGAGACACAGAGCATGTCAAATAATGACAGCAACATCAACATATGAAGCTGGCAGACCAGCTGCAAACAGTTTACTCCTGGAAAGACTGTGTCAGCTTTATCTTCATTATGAAACTGTGACTTTACAGTAAAACTCCAGAGCACTGTTTTTCAGAAACGAGGAGCCCATAATCCTGGGCATTAAGCAAGGAAAACAAGTTGCCAAGTGATTTGCAAAAGGTATACTAGGCCAAAGCTCCACTACATTACCAGTTTTGGAAACTGTTACATGTGACTGCCAGTGCAGGTTGGCAACAAAATCCTCTTCACACTGTTGATGCCCCCCACCACTCCATTGCAAACCAAGGAGAACTGAGAACAGAACAACATCAGTGACAACTGAGCTACAAAGGAACAATGTAAATTGCAATGACTAGTCCAAATACAAACAACTACATGTATCCACAATGACCACATGGTTCAGCACAGCTTTAGTGGTAACTAAAACTGTAAGTAGGATTGAGGCACCCATAAGTTCAACACATCAAAACTGGACACCTAAAAGAACAAACCAAAATTTTAATAACTCAGAATAAGTGCTTTCATCCATAGACTTCCCCAGACCCTGAACGTGCAAAATTACAGTTAAACCAGAAATAATCTTAGAACCATGATGTCATAAACAATATGACAAGCATCATCAAGAAAGCTAATTAAAACAGCTATTAAAAATCTGTAAATACCAGAAATAAACTACATTTATGTGCATTTTAATTAAGCTGATTTCCATTTCTGTTTTTTAAGAATGCACTTACAGTTGGTATAATCAATATGTCCATCGGTCAAAGTAGCATTAAATCTCATTTGACATTCATAGTTTATAGCTTGAGGGTATTCTTAGTGAATTGACTACAGTACATTAAGGCAGAATAATAGGCCTGAAAATATAGTCAGATATGTGTTTTAATGTGTGCATTTAGTTTCAGGGAAAGACAATTCATTAGAAAGGAAAGATAAAGCAGGAGATGTACAGGAATACAAAATGTTCCTTTCTCAATGGAAAGATGTACTTGCAATGGAATGCTAGATAAGGCACATGCAAGACAAGGCTTGGGAAACCAAGGCTAAAGAGGCATGTAAAACATTACAGGGTTTTTGGTATTATGAAAATATACTTCAGATTCAGACACAGTCAGTGAAGTCAGGAAGTTAATTAGTTTGTACTGACATACAGGAAAGATTAAATATCCAGCATTCCAGAAAGGAAGTTAGCTTTTGGACTGCAGTACAGGCACTCAAGTTTGAGTACAGAAAGCAGGTCAAATAGTCATACTATTCAGGAGGAAAAGACTGTTTCAGTTAATATAATTCAGGAGAATCAGAATATACTTGCAGAAACTATGGCTATATTTATTAGCATTTTTATTGTTATCCAGTCTTCCAGAATTTCTACAGACTACTATTGTTTATCAGTATTATTAGAGACAGTATTTGTATATTGTTAACATCTAATAAAGCATCATTAACCGAACTACAGTGTGTGCAAACATTATTGTTAAAGTACAAAAAGAGTTGGCCCATAAAGGAGAGAATGGCACCTGTTAAGCACAAGTTTGGGTAATCAACAAATACAGACTTTCCTTCCAGTCTCATTCCAGCTGTTTTCAGTTAATACTACAGTCTACTTTCAATAGTTATTAACATCCAATAAATTCTCAGCACCCCCCCCTCCCCATGTCAGGTTCAATGCAATCAATGACATGAAATATAAAACATTTAAACTTGTCACAAAAGGCATTTTTTGTTGCCTTTCCTTCTAATCACATAATAATGTTTATCAGTCCTTGAGACATTTTCTCTGGTAGGCCTATCTATATAGAATGCCTGACAGCTTGTATATTCTGCACGGCAAACAGCTTTGTAAAACACAATACTTGGTGCTGCATAACTCATTATTTTATTAGAAAAATAAAAAGATGGGCTGTTGGCCATTAACTGACACTGACTGCATGTATTACAAGAAATAGTACCTTTTACTGCCATGGTGTCTCTTTTTTCTTTTCTTTCTCAAGATTATTTTTCAAATTATTTGCTCTTTTTTGAAAAATATGGGGCCATCACCTGCTATATTCTTGACTAAAGCGTTTTGTGCCAAAATCCACCAGTTATTGGTGATGATCTCCTTAATTACTAGGGTGTCTAATAGTGTATGGCAATACCATCAACATACTGAACTTATTATTAGTTGTATCATGAACCTATCATCTATCACAGACCTCTCTGTTATTGGCTTATACTTGTCCACCCTCATTATATAAACTTTCTCATTAGTCAATCCAGATGGATAACCTCTTTCCACAAATCTTGTTTTCAAACTCATTACTTCTTTCAGAGTCCTCATCAAAAGTGGTCAGCCTACTGGCCTGAATCATTTGTCCTTTGATGATGTTGGCCTTATGAGAAGGCTGATGCATACTAGTATATTGTGAACAATAATTACATACTACCTCCTTTTTTGTCTAGGGTAGTAATCAGCCTTCTATTCTATAATTATTTTTGCAATTTCATATCCAAAACAATGATACCAGCCTTGCTAGAAGGGACACTGAAATGTAAAAACAGACATTCCACACAATGTGAAAGAGAAGTAATCCATACAAAAAGCAAAAAGACATATTCACTCAGTTTATAACTTAGGCAGTAAATGACAGCAGCTTTTAAAAAACACATAAGTAGTTTTCAATTCCAGTATAAGAACACAAACATAGACTTTTGAGCCTAATACACAAATGTTTTCAAGCAGTACTCCAAGTTAATAAGTACAGCACTGAAGCATCCTAAGGCAGAATTTTAACACAGGTTCTGTCTGCTCTCACGCAGCATTGTGTGTTTTTTTAATCCCGTAATCTCAGAGGCAAAAATATTCCATTCAACAGCTAAATTAAAACAGGGAACCTGCAGGCAGAAATGTTGTACTGTAGCAGTTCTTATTTGATCACACGTTTCAGACAGCAGAACATTTTTCATTACTTTACATTCTGAAAACTGCTTTTACACTATTCTTATTTCAACTAATGCTGAATTCACAAAGCAAGGCTATGTTTCACCATCTTAAAAAAGTCCAGGACACACCTTTTTAATATCTTAGTGCAAGGATTCTGAACAAAGCCAGAAGTAATTGGCAGACAAAGGCCCGAAGGCACAGATTTTAAATATTGCTCACAGAAACTTTGAAAAGTGTTAGAATAACAAGGTTTCCATTGGTATGCATTTTCTGAAGGATGTGATATATGAAACTCAAGTACAAAATCACAAATGTTATGAGTTACAGATCAAAACGTGAGGCAAAAACCTGGACATTCTGTGAAATGCTATGCTTCATGCAGATTCCAGTAGTTTGCTCTCTTACGAAATTAAAAGTACCATCTGGACAGGAGTGGCTAAAATGAGCCAACATTTCTGATCTGGCAGCAGTCAAATGGTATTTTATGGGCAAATAGAAAGCTTTCTGTCCAGATTTTATTGATGGAATGGTATGGATTTAGAAACACCTGATAGAGCTGTTCTTTCTTGCTACTAATTGAAATGGTGACGTTTAATACATTTACTAGTATTGTTTCCTCTTCCTGTGCTTGTACTCTTAGTATTACAACCCACCTGCATTGACTATCTTATGTCTGTTGGTAGCTTTCAACACACAGTTGGATGCAGCATATGGCTATTCATCATTTAGCTAAATCAGGTCAACTAATAACTCCTTTTCTCCAAGGTTTAACAGCTTTTTGTCATCCTTCTGCTTCATAACAGCTTGTTGTACATTTCCATGTATGCCCAACCTTTTGCTAATCTTTTAATACTGAAATTATTATTATTATTTCTTATTTTTCCAATGACTGAGAAAAGGAAAAAATTAACTACACTCGGCAGACCTCTCAGCTATCACCCACCTATTTTAGAGGAACATCCCTATTGTCAGGCTTGATTTAAGCCCGGCACACTATGTACCTATTATATTTGGAGGTATGTCCTTATTTTCAGGTTTGATTTACCACTTCATACAATTTCTGAATCACCCACATCACACATGATTTTTGAACCTGTATAGTACATTAAAAGCTACACTATCTATCATACAGGTGATAACAATAATGTAAAGAAGGAGGACACACATCTTGCATCTTCTTTTTTTGGAAGCAAAAATAAATGACCTTGTGTGGTAGAATTTTGCAATACAATTAATTAAAGTCTGCAGGTTTTCTACTGTCTCTTTGATAGTGCTTATATTTTTCTATCATTTTTGTCACTTTTTGTTTTTAAAAATGTTTCTAAGTAGTATCTCACATTTCTACTAGAAGCAGGAAGAGTTGTGTACTATTTGGTGTTCAAATGTTATCTTAATTAGATATCCAGATTTTTGGCTGGATGCACCAACTTTTCAAGGAAGTTATTAATATTAATTATTTATAACTTATTAATATTAATTAATATAAATCATTAATATTATATTATTATCAATAATAATAATTATGTTATAACTTGTTAATATTAATTCATTCTTATTAATATTGAACCTATTTTGAATGACTGCAGGTTAGGAGGTATGTACTGGGGATAAAGTGCTATGCACGCTGATTTACATAAAGGGAAAAGAGAAAGAGAGTGAGAGAGATGGATGGCAGTTGACTTCACTGTGCACTTTAGTCCACATGTTCATTATCATTATGAATATGATACTTTCCAGTTTTTTAGGATCATAGGATCATAGTTTCATATGAGGTTATTAGGCTAATGGCCCTGGGGCCCTTACAAGCCTAGCCAAGAGTTTATCCCCAAAAAAGAATCCTCAGTCAGCACCTGTTCCCCCTGTCAGTGATGGACAAAGGTGGAACCCCGGGACAAATGTGTGGTTTCCCATCCACTCATGAAGTTGTACTTGAAGAGGGTCAGCAAAGTGCTCTGTTTGACATGTATGGGAAGTCTGTTCCAAAGATGGGGCAGCCACTGGCAGACAAACCAGTCTCTCCAGCAGGTTCTGTTGATGCTGCATATTATATTTAGGCTTATCGAGCAGGTAATACATGAGGAGTGAGGAGTTAGACTTACAGATATGGAGCATCTCTAGAAGGGCAGGGTCCAATATTGCCTTGTAGGTGAGATGCAGATCACCTCTGAGTAATCTGTATGTTATTAAGTAGAGTGATAGCAATTTGAGCCTGTCCACATAAGACAGATGTTGGAGACCATGGATTCTCTTTATGAGGTATTTCTGTGGCCTTTCCAGTTGGTGCAGGTGTTTGGAGAGGTATATACCAAATGGGGCATTATACTCAATTATAGTCGTAATGAGGGAGGAGTACAGAGAGGTAATAACTTCCTTTTTTCTGGATGCAATCCCTTTACTTATGAGATGAAACAAGTAAAAGTGTTTTCTGACCATTGCTGCCACATGATGGTCGAATGTGAGATTGTTGTCAACCTGAGTACCCAGGTATCTCAGCACAGGTTGTGTGCTTAGGGGGTTACCATTAATGTGGTAGTCAGTAGGGACCATGTTTTTGCCAAATGGTATGATAATAATTTTTTTTTTGCGTTTAACTTAAGGCCGTGACTTTGGCACCAGTTATTTGTAGCTGTGAGACCCTCTTTCTGCCTGAGTGGGGGATTGTGTCAAAGGCCTTGGCCAAGCCAAGTCAAGGTAAGCTGTGTGTACTCACTTTCCCTCATCCAGGGCCTTGATGACAGTCTCAAAGAAGTCATCCAGGTTCAGCAGCCAAGATCTGCCCTTGACAAATCCGAACTGGGTGGGGTCAAGTGCTTGGAGATTGCCTATGTCCTTGTTTATGAGTCGATGGCTTTACAGATCAGATTTGTCAATCTAATGGGGTGATGTTTTTCAGGGTAAGTAGTGGCACCACCTTTTTGCAAAGGGATGATAATGGCACTTCTTCATTCTCCTGGATTGAAGCCTGTACTTAGGCTATGGTTGAATAGGGTGCTCAATGGCGAAGTTAGTTCTTGCTGTAAATGGTGCAGAATACAGCCTGGAATACTATCGGGTCCCATGGAAGGTGTGTTCTTTGCCTTGGATAGGGCCTGTAACACTTGATCTAGATGTGAGGTGTGGGACAAGTATCGGGTTACAGACACAAGAACTTAGTACCTAGAGCAAAGGATGCAGTGCAGCATGAGGGAAATGATTTGCTGGCTGAAAGGCAGGTCATTAACCACACGCATTACTGGAGAAAACTGCAGGAAAACAGCCTTTCGGGAGCCACAGACTTAGTGACTTGATACTCATTACTTTAATGTGACCACGGAAAGTGATAGCAGGTTGAATAGTAAATAGTAGGTTGCAGGCCACATTAGATGGTGCTTTATCTTTTTCTATTTGGCACCTTTCAGTTTTATGTAAATTTTGATGTAACATCAAGTGTAACCGTAGTTTTATGTCCTTGAGATTTAGGATTATTTATGTCCACCATATGGTGTTCTTTGGTTTACTACAGCCTGTAACCTTGTAACATATCATGTTAATAACATCAGAGAGATAACTTCACAATTTCATACTTTTTTCTTCTAACCCTTTGCATTCCATTTTACGTCATTTTGGTATATGTCCAGAATATGGGATGTAAGCACTTTAAAAACTGAAGTTGAAATAAGGCCAAAGTCCTAGGGAAAATGTTCCACTACTTTCTGAAGGATTTGGTAGCTGGCTAATAAGCAGGTACTAAACCTCATGTGCTAGTGAGAGAAGCTGCAAAACTCCCTAGACACAGGATCTTGCTGCTTAAATTCAAGGCCCCATTGCAGTCTGAGGGATGTGATACCTGGCTGAAAAGCTAAGAATAAGCCACAGGTGTTATGGGAGGGGAGCACTTTAAGGAAACAGCCAATTAAGCCAGACCTACAGACAGAGCAACCTCGCATGCCTGCTCGATCACCCTACCGAGGAGCATTAGAAGTACCACGGATTACTTGCTTTTTGGAAAACATATCAAAGATTTTCTCTTAGACCTCTATAAAAGTATTTGCTTTCATGACTGGCTTTGCACATGTAACACTCCAGGATAATTATTAACTTAGCACTACTTATACAATTTGGCTGTACATACCAACTCTGTTAACATATCCATTCTAACAACACTACTTCTCTATAAGTAGTTATATTCCTAGCTGCAACTTTCACCACAGAAGTATTACTAACTATGCACTACTTTGCCTAAGTGATTCTCCCTGCTTAATTTCCAAACTGATGTGATGTTCTTCCACATATATAAATCCAATGATATATTTGTCTATATTCAAGTGTTTAAAGTCTTTTTCTATTTGATACGATGTATATATTTTTGTTTTTACATTTTTATCCTGTAAATGTGTTAACACTCATTTTTTGTCAATTTTGTTTATATTATTACTACTTCTTGTAATAATTTGTATGTAAGCTTAGACTGGAGCTTTTCTCCCCGGGCCTCTGCTGAAAATGGGCACTGTCCCAATCGTACCATCCCGATAAATGAATGTAAAATAAATAAAATAAAGTAAATGACTAAACATTCTGTAGTGCATGGAGCACCACAGTTATGCTACAAAATCAGGAAAATGACAAACGTGTTAAGTGCTTCCCTAGCATGAGACCCAATCTTAACAGCACTTCAGATGTGCTTAAGAAACCCCTTGTTAAGGACACTCTGATTACTGTTAAGACTGGGTCTCCTGCTATGGACTAACAGTGGACTGTGGTGACCAGCAAATAACAGTGGCAAATGGTAAAACAGCTTTTAAAAGCTGTAAGAACTTCACTCTGCCATGCTTACAAACAGAACATGTGGCAGTATAATGTGCTGAACAGCTTTTAAAAGCTGTTTTACCTTCTGCCAGAGCAGTATTTCATGTCTGAGTGCTGTAACTCTCAACTGTCCCTGATTATACAGAACATTCCTGATTTTGCCTTATACTTTTGCCCTGGTTCTCATAAAATTTTAGATTTTCTAGTAAATCACTGAGGATTACAGTTAATAATACAAAACATTAGAGTTTCATAGCTTGTATTGTTCAGAGAATGCATACATATAGATGTAAAATCTGTTGTTCTAATAACTTTTTAGTGAATTGGAGTGATATTTAAAAAAAATCCTGCTTTTGATCCTTTATCCTCCATTAATCAGAAGCTGAGAAGCATGCTGTTGTCTGTTTTTCAAATCCAGTAAAACACTTCTCACACACGTTTCTCTTAATTTTTTTGTACATATTTTGTTGTGACATTTATATCAGTAACTTCTTACTGTACATATCGTACTGTCATTTATAATCGTAATCTGTTACTGTACACATCTAGTTGTGTCATTTTTTATTTGTAATTCATGCTATAAATGTTCTGCTACCACAGCTGTAACCTCTCTGTCTGTAACCTGTAGAGTATCCTTGTTACCTTATATCAACCTAGAATTAATTGTACTGTTTGGAGCTTTTCTCCCTGGGCCTCTGCTGAAAATAGGCTTGTTTACCCAGTTGAGGTGTCCTGATTAACAAAAGCAATAAATAAAAATAAACTGTTTACTGTAACTGATAGTATGTAGAGCAAATGAAGTTCCATGCACTATAAAGAATTATGATTTAGTCTCCAATCATAACCCTCTCAAGTGTTTTTGACATGGATGCTAAGATTCACCTTGAGAGTGAATTTATTAGCATCCATGTTTCAGGCACATAAGTAGGTTGTGATCGAAGACCTGATCATTTTCCTCTGTATTCTGTTTGCCTCTGTTTTGAACAGCACTTTCCCTGATATCATAAGGCATTTTAATGAAATTACTTCTTCAAAGCTTTATGGAAATCATCTTTAACTGAGAGCACAGTGATGCATATCTGTGTCACCTCTTATTAACTTTATATTAATTCTTTTTGCTCAGTGGTATATGTTGTGCACTTATATCTTTAGTGTGAGCCATGTCTAACAGTGTGACTCAGTATTTACATCTCCATATAACAATTGTCAAATGTTCTTATCCCCACAAGTACCTTCTACTTCTTTTTATCTAGCTGACTCTGTATATAAGAAAATCAGCTAGCCCTTGGTTGTATTTATGACCAACTGATTACTCAATAACTTAAAAAATGTGTGCAATAAATCAGCAAGTAATTAACATTATTACTGTATGTTGTCCCTCTTTGTTGTATGCTTGTTTGTTTTATAGATAACTCATCTATAACATAAATGCTTGTGAATGCTTTGTAGGTCAGGTCATGAATGAAAAGGTTCATGGACCAGTTTACCCACCTAGTTAAGGAATGTAAATAAATAAATAAATAAACACAGCCTTGGGAGAATGAGATGTAAGCCTGAGATTGTGTTATGACAATCAGCATTAGTTATAAAAGAATAAATTATTTTTATTTCAAATCAACTGCCTCTTCTGCCTGAAGACACATAAGTATCATTACTAAACTTCTCATCAAACCTAAGGAAAAAAACAGTGATATAGGTGCACGTACCTCCCCTGTGGGTGTTTCCACTGCTCTGCAATGGATGTCTGACAAGCATATAAAGGGATATATATGGATTTCAACATAGGCTGGAAAATAAAGTCTGGTAAACCTGTACCTCTCGATCATCAACCTTTCTACCAGCACTGGCAAGATTATTTCCAAGGAAAATACACCATAATGGATTTTCTGCACTCCCCATCAAGAATTAGAAAGTGTGACATTTTGGAAAACTCCTTGAATAAATACATGTCCATATTTATTCTCTGAAAAACCTCCTCAAGAATTAACTGTTCTTAGATGCCATCCTACCTGGTCATTTAAAAACTTTTTCATCACTTTTTGAAAGGCCCTATTCTTTGCAGACTGGTCCTTTCTCAGTAAAGGTCCTTGATGCGGATGCTCACTGCTTCAGCAATACTCTTCTGAATGTTCTCATCATGCTAGCCCTTGCCAGTCAAGTAAAGATCAATTCACCCACCGAAACCTGAGTGAAACATCTTCTCAAAGCTTTCAATGCTGCAGAGTGATTCACTGTGGGAGAACTCAAAATCAGTTAATTCTGAAAAATATGAACATCTATTGTTATCAAAGCAGGAAAGACTTTGAGAACACACTGTCTCAAACTCCTTTGGAAGAGTATTCACCATTTCCTGGAAATAATGAGCGTGTCTATTGTGGGTGGGTGAGGGAACATGCATTCAGGCACTCTTCGTGGTTGATCCTTCGTATATAGTGAGGAAGCATGCCATGGAGGTGTTGTCTTGAGGGAAAGGTGGGAGACATTGGCTGAGTTGCCACAGTGGTGGAATGTATTCCAGTATGTCCCCATTTTACATCCACCCCAGGATGTCTACAGTGCATCTGACATGATGTTAGGGCATAATGTAAACACTCTTCTTGCCAGCAATCTGATGATGTTGCCCCCAGGAGCAAAAATTTCCTCACTGGTCCCAAATATGTGTCAAAGTAAGTCAGACCCCAGTAGACCAGTGGATGAGAAGAGGTCATGGGAGCAATTGATGGTCAGTTGTGAGGAGAAAAAATACTACAGAAGGTATAACCTATATTCTAGCCTTATCAACTGCAACCAGGCCGACAGGAAGATTTCATCAATCGACAAAGAATCTTAAGTTGTACCATTACACCAGAGAAGTGAATGGGACACGTTTCCTACTATAGCTCATATTTATTGTAATGCTACTCTGCAACCATACGCAAAAATGTAAAAAACTAACGGACACGTAATATGGATCTGATGCTTAACATGGATTCAGCATTGCAGTCCTGCCTGCTCAAATATGTTAAATTTTAGTACAATAAAAAGTTGTTGGGGTTAGTGTTGTCATTGTAGATTTATCAAAAGCTTTCAACACCATTACTAACAAGCTTCTGCTACAGACATGCATTTGCTACATTGATCCCCACCACTTGCAGAGTTTTTTTGACTATCTTATCAATAAGAATTTCACAGTTTATTGGCACATCCCTTCTCTTAAGCCCACAGGGGTCACCAGACTAGATGAAGTGTCATTGTTGGGTCCTGCATTCCTTCCTCTGTATTTTATACTATACAGCAAAACTGGTAACCAGACAAATTGCAAAGAGATACTTTTGACTCTGCTGCATTTATTACTGTTGATAATCTCATAGCAATTCAAACTTTTGCTTATGTATTTATTTATTTATTATTTAATTGTTAGCCAGGTGAGTAAACTGCTCCAAGGATCTATTTCAGCCATGACCTGCATAAAAGGTTGTCAAAACTAATAGTTTACGATAATGTCAGATGATATGAGACAACATACTTTACGCAATAGGGAACTGACACATTAACCATAGATCCAAAGCAACATTAAATGCAGTGAATGGTTTAACTAGGTAAGCTCTGTTAAGTGCTTGAAAAGGAATGGTGGCACAAACCTTCAAGTCTGTCTACTTAATTTTCATATGGCTAGGCAGCCTATGGTATTTGTGACTGCTTGCCTAGTATCATTCCTATGTTCCTAGAGTGACATATGCAAATTCCAAGCTATAACTTCAAAATATCATAATTATGAGATAGATGAAACTTAGCACGGATTTAGTTAAAATATTGGAAATGAACATTACAAAAGAAATGATGCATATTTAGGAAAGAAAATCAAGTTAAGCCCAAAAGTCTTGATAAAGAGAAGAAACCAGTAAATGAACAGAAATAGATATGTCCAAGCATGCCTGAAGAGAAACCCATGAGAGTTAGGAGGTAACAGAATAAGAAAAGGCGTGAGGACTGCTACTGAAAGGAAGTATGTACCCTGGAAGCAGTAAATTCTTAGTAAAAGATAAAGTGCTAAAAGGTCTATAATAGGATACCAGTCCTATCCTGTTTGAAAATACTTCATAAGAAGTCTTGCAAACATCTGTCAGTTGATTTAGTAAAAAGTTATGCATGAAATTTGGAATGAAATACTATATTTTTATCTTTTAAAAATTCATAAGAGACACTGAGTCCCAAATCAATGGGATAGTGACAAGAAAGGTTTCTCCGGGGTAAAACATTAGTGGAGAGGACATGAAGGAATGTGAAACGCAGCATGCTCTTGCTTCTTGAGACTGTAAGCAGAGATAGTCAGTAAAATGTTCTGAGAAAGGAAGGTGCAGTTTTCTTTAAATTCTACACTATGGATGAGGGCAGTAATAAGAAGGATATTTCTTTTCTAAAAGAAAAGGTAGTTAACCCTACTTATATACACAGCTGAGGCATGTGCATGCTCCCCTGTAAAAAATGTATTTTTCCCCTAATTGTAGTAGTAGGACGTGGGTACCCAACCCGTGTCATATTACTATGCAGTCTAAGTACCTGCGATTGGTTACCTTAGCAACCAATGTCAACGCTTTCTAAAACAGCAGACTCTAGTATAAACTCTTGTGACTGGTGCCTTCACAGCATTCTTTGTTCAAATAGTCACATGACTGTAGACTGCCAGCCCAGGAGATATAAACATGTGGAGCTTCAGGAACAGTTTCCTTTTCCAGGCATGTAATTTTTATTTTTAGTTGTGGCAGAAAACCAGACAGAACTGTGGGCAGTGATACCAATTGACTACAGCAGAATATATGTGCTTATTTTTTAAAAATTTATTTCTGCCATGATGCACATTAGTGGAGGCGGACTCCATATAATTCTGGACATATTCAAAAAGAATGGAGAAACAAAATCAGGGGCATTTTTGAATATTACTCTAAGATAATTCACTTAAAAACAAGACATTTTGAATCAACATGCATTTTCTAAACAATAAGTATGAAACTTAATGTCTGGCATTGCTATTTCTATAATCCTCAATGAGTTATTAACAAAAAAAAAAAACAGGAACAGAGTAAAAGATACGAAACAAAATCAGAGATATTTTGCATAATCAGGTACAGTTGAAAGGTACAGTTCAATGTAAAACTTTCAACTTCTTTGCACAATAATTCTTGACATAGCCAAAAATAATGGGGGGACAAAATCAGGGACATGTTTAAGGGTCTATATTAAATCAGCAAATGCTTAATTAGGCAAACACTAATTTATCAACTCCATGTAAGTGAAAGCTTAAAATCCCGAACACTTGGAACAGTGATTTTTTTCCCCAGGGAAAAAAAATCGATGTTCCACAAAAAAATAAAAATAAAAATAAAAACTTCAAAACATTACATAAAGTGGGGGGCTTTTCCCCCCACACCTCCCCTACTTAAATATACCAACTCTGAGATCACACTACAGTGAGGAAAATGGCAAAGTAACAGAGGCAGCCAAGTGATTTCTTTCCCAGGGAAAGAAATTGCTTATATGCCATTTCGCTATTTTGCTGTTTCGTGCTTTCAAGTTCGATCAAGATGCATTTGAAGGATTGCGTCTTCGATTATATAATAGGAACCCATTTTTAAATGTTACTGAAATTCACTTAAACTGTTAATAGAGCAACAGGCGTTGCATTAGCATGCATTTTCTGAATGATAAGAAGCATGAAATTCTAACGTCTGGTAATATTGAGCTGCATGTCATCCTCAGTTATTTATCAGAAAATCTGCACAGAATCAAAAATACAAGGCAAATCAGTGATGTTCTGCAAAATCAGGGATAGTTGAGAGGTTGTAGGTTATCTATAATTATAAATCTTGATATGAAAGTCAAGTGTTAAGTTCTGAAGGACTTGCTTGTCTAGTAGGATAGAATGTTTGACTCACTATTTCCGGAATCAGTCTGGCAGCACAGAGGATTAAAGCTCTGAGCTGTTAATTAGCTGTTTCCTCTATTCAATAATATATGGTTTTAGTCTTTTGACCACCATTTGCCTACTGTGGACTTATGAGCAAGTCACATAAGCAGACAGTGCTCCCAGGTACACCACTGAATATGGACATGTTGTCCGGTGAGCTTACCAGGTTAACAAACAGATGAAAATCACCAGCTAAGTACGTTTTGTAGTAGCTTAGGGATATTACATATAATTCTATAAAAAAAAATGGCTATAACATTTCATGTAGTTACAGGATTGCATTAGTTTGAAGAAAAACAGACTTCACTTACCTGCGCTAAGCAACAAAATCCTCCTAAAATAATTCAATTCACTCTCATTTCTGTTTTTGATAAAAAAAATCTATTTATTTTCATTATTATCTCAGACAATAAAATTAGAACTGAGTTTGCAACACTCACAGTGCTCTTAGAAGTCACTTCATCTGATATTCTGAAATTTGTCATACATACCCAGAAAGCAGTCAAATCAGAAACGTGGCATAGTGTACAGAGCTGAACATCATCTAACTGACAAGATAAAAAGCTACAGTTTCAACATATCTTGTTCCCATACAATTATATGCTTCTCAAATTTTACCTACCTACAAGCTCAATGGACTACAATGATGCTACAATAAAATAGTAAAATTAACCACTAATCAATTCTATTGGTCCCACCATTGCTTGACCTAAATAAAAAACTGGATTGATTAATTTCAGCACACGATGTACACCCAACTAGTGGGTGTCCAGAACCTTACTTGCACATATACCAAATAATTGCCCAACCTTAATGAATCTTATACAGCAATAATCCCCAAACAGATCTCGGTGATCCAAGGACAAACTACTACTAGTTGTCAAAAAAATGCAATCTACTCAAACTTTAGAAAGATCTGGAATTTCACTCTTCTCTCTCTCCCCCTCTCTCTCTCTGTCTCTCAGACAGACAAGCATCTTATAAATATTTACATCACACCTGAAGCAATAGAGCCTCATGGCCATACCTCATATATCTGTAGGATAATCTTAATTCTCTAATATGCTCTGTATACCTCCCTGTGATTTTTAATAAACTCTTCTTGCTCATTACTTTGAGTTACATTATATTTGTGGAGTTTTTCCAGCTGTTTCCCCCTTCATAAGTCATACTTACGCCAATATACCACTGCCATGTCTTAATTTCCAGATTTAATAATATACCCAATTCAGGAATGCACAATTAATTTTGTTACAAGTGCCACTCTTACACCCGAGAACTGCTGCTTCCACACATTTCTCTAAGACTGACTTCTTTATCAAACATGGTAATGCTGCTTGGCACAATATCTAGAATAAAGTGAAGTGATGACATTTATACTGTGCATTATAACTAATCATCATCATAACTTAACAGTTATTATGTTTATGGACTATATTCCACTTGATGTACCTGTACTCGATCTGATATTTATTGCTGAATCTTTTTCAAGAATAAATTAATTCTTATCATAACTTTACAATTAATATGCTTATAAACTATATTCCTCTCAATGTATCTATTTTATGTACAGATGACTGTAATCTTAAGCTATCTCTCAAGGTTATGTTTTTGATGTTATTTCTAGTACATTTTGTATTATACTCTTGTAATGGAGGTTTTCTCCTCTGGGATTCTGCTGAAAAGGGAGTGTATATTCAGCTGAACATTCCTGGAAAGCAAATGCAAATAAACAATAAATACATAAGCTGTTGGTTGAGAGTATATAGTGTACCTCGAGTCATCTTTAGGCTTTAATATTACCAACTCTCAGAATTCCTGTTGACTTTTTATGCGTGTTAACATGTCTAGAGTCAGCTGCTAAAAAGTTTTATTCTTTGTAAAGGGAAATATCATCATATAAATCAACCTTATATCTGCAGTGTTTAAATTTTGGATTTATCAAAGTGGCAGTAGATTAAGCAACGGAAACTCTTACGTGAACCTAAATGTACCAACTGACATTTGGTTGTTTATGTACCACATTTATAATGACTAATCAAATATCTGATATCCATCCAAGAAGGAACCCAATTAAACTAGAACAGCCACCATCAAGATAGAAATACACAATCATCTAGAAACCAATGAGCTATTAACCTGTATACTACAGATGGAACGTTACTTTCCAATATAAATAGATACCTAATCTGACTTATGACTTCCTTAAATAAATGACTATTGCACATTTTGAGAACTTATACAAAACAGAGCATTTGGCCAAACAAAAAATCTGTTCCATGCATAGATATAACTTGACAATACATTGTTTTCAGTGAATCTGTTTGTATTTCTTATATAAAAGTCATGAAATTACATAAAAACAACCTTGAAAATAAACTCAGAATCCTAGGAAACCTATATTGCGCCTGCCTTTTTGATGACATTATTCATAAAGTTGTTGCATCTGAATCTAAAAAAGAAGATATTCCAGACTTCCACATCTTCCATCAAGGGGTCTGTTTTTCTGAATTATGTGATATAACTTAGGTGAACTTGAGACACATAACATAAGGACCTTCATAAACACCCAATCCATTTCATAATGTACCAGTGCTTGTCCACACTGGCAAATAAAGTAGATGGAAATAACATAATCAGTGTGGGGCCTTTCTTCTGCATCTGCCAATGGCACAAACAGTTATTCATGAAGGCCTTGATATGCCTGATATAACATGTTTAATAAGTGAAAATAACTGACTCCCTGAACAGGAAATCATCCAAGTAATAATTTTCTGCCTATCTATTGTAATATTAAACTAAATTTATAGTGAGGAACTTGACACACTTTAAAATTCATTATCTGATGTTATTTATTTATTTATCTTTGTTTACCAGAAAAGTCCAGCTGGGTTTGACAAAAAAAAATTTTTCAGCAGAGGCCTAGGGAGAAACGCTCAAGATATTACATAGTATTGCATACATCAAATATTATGGACACAATTACAAAGAAAGTCATCAACAGCATATGTACACAGTTATAAAGAAAGTTATCAACATTCGTAATACAAAAATAAATAGGAAAAAGAGAAAAGCTATATACAGAAATATATATTACTAGAAGACACTAATGCATTATTAAGTGTGCATATTTTTTGTGCAGTGGAGTAGAGGTTTTATAAGGTAGGCAGAGCAGACAGAAAGAGAAAATTCTGAGCTGCTATTGGGTTTTTGGAGTGCAAAAATGGGTTGTGTGAGATCAACCAGGTGTTATATAGATGCAGAGCCAGTCATCAATTTGTTTTTTACGTGTTCATTGAAAGAATTTATATTTTGGATTTTTTTTTTAGTGTATGAGGAATAAGGTTTCCAAGATTTAGCAACATTGTTAGAGTAGAAGAGATCGGTACACAACCGCTTAATTAATCAGGTAGCGTGCCATAGGCTGTCATTTTGTCTGGACTGTCTTCCTGTAGGTTTTCATACCAAGATGGAGTGGAGGTAAACAGGGTGAATTTAAAGAGATGTACATTATTAGCTGGGATTTCTGACTGTGTTCTGCTACTCTATATTAACATCACCTAATATGATAGTTTCATAGGTAATTGCAGATGAGGTCCACCATAATATATCTTCAAAAGTGTGTGTGGGGGATATTATTACCTGGTTATGTAGTTCGTACAATTGCTACAGCTTTGCAAATATTTAGCTTTAGTATGGTTATTAGAGTTTCTGCTGGAGACTTTTGGGGTGAGGTGTGGGTAGAGTGACAGATTCAAGGCATTTTTATAAAAATTAGAAACATTACCTGCATTATTTGTGATTATGTCTAACCTAATAGTTGCGTACTTAGGAGATAGTATTTCTGCATCTTTTTTATCCAGGTGCTATGGTGATGTAAGGCTATTTTATATTGTAGTTGACCAATGATATATGTGGATTATGTTGCTTAAAGTTAGAAGATTATAGTGGTATGATGTAGTATGTGCTAGCAATCCTAGATGGAAGAGCAGAAGTGGTAATATAAACATGCTTGAGTTTTATATGGTAGTGACTGAGCTGTATGAGAGTGAGAAGTTGTATATAGAACATAGGTTAAAGGAAATATGGTGGGAAGATGAGAAGATGTAGTTGTAAGACTGAAGCTTGGAGAATATGGGATAGTGTGGAAACAGGTGATGGAATGTTAAAGGATTGGTTATTAGGTATGCATTTGTTATGCAGTGGACAGATCATATGTATGTTGTATGGTTGAAGACAGGGAGGCTATGTTCTCAGTATCGGCAATATGGGTGTGTGCTACATAGTTGTGGGAGGGTTTATGGAAATAAGCTTGCTGGCTATTGGTTGAAAACACTGATTATGTATGGAGAGGAGGTAGTTTGGATGGGTTAGTTGAAGGGAGGACTGGACTAAGGAGAGTTTAAAAGCAGAAGCAGGGAAAGGTGTGTTGGAATTGGAGGTAGGGTAGCAGAGTGGAGTGAAGCAAACAGAAATAAGGGCAAATGGAATAGGTTCCACCGAGTCTTATGGGGCCACTCCAGAGACAATCAATGAACAGTTGATCATAGCTGGTGAGTAGGAAAAAGAAGTGCATGTGACTTATGCATAAAAGTAGCTATATGAAGGTAAGTGGGATTCTGTAAGTTTAAAACAATTTTCAGATGAGTTCAAGGGTGATGTAAAATATAAGATCTGATGATGACCAAACCTGATGAATCCCAAAATGAATTGCTGCTGGAATAGTTAGTGAATTAGATTAGATAAGTATCGTGACACTGCACAGATCTCTGCAGATTATATTGCCAGTGTTCTTCTTACAGCACTACCTATAACATGTCATACATAACAGATACCTTTCTTTGGTACAGTATGTATGAGCAGCATTCAAGATATTAGCTGTGCAACCAGCTTACCCAATAGGCTTACCCAGTAGGGTTGCTACAGCCTTGACAGTCACACTGATTAAAGAACTTGATACAGCTGTATGCAATAGAGCTATGTATATCCTATTCTTGTGTTGTCAGCTAGAAATGATTTTACACAGTTTTTGTAGCTATTTAAAAAAAGCAGCACCACTGGTCTGACTAACTTGAAAACTCCCAAAATGGACTACTTACCAACCCAGCACTGTTTTGTTCATATGTTTTATCTCTTTCTGATATTTTTATGGGTTTATACATCTTAAGACAAACATGAACATTTACATAAAATTCAGATACCTGTCCTGACTCAACCCACTAAATACTAACTCACACTAAATGGGATTTGTCTTAAATGTTCTTCATTATCAGTAATCCTGCAGTAGGCTTTGTCACTTATGATAGCCTTTTTTTATGGAATGAAATGGGTTGCAGCATATGTCCACTTGGTCTAATATAAAATATTTTTCCTCAATATATTATAGCATTTCTCAGTTACCTTACTCTGCCTTCTTTTTTGTATAACTGTCCTGCACCTTAGACATCAACAAACATCCAGCTTTTGGATTACTATACTATATAAAGTATTTACCATAAGTTATAAATCCTATCAGACTCTTTTCCCATTTCACTGAAATGATAACTTATGTTTTCTGCCTACTGCATTTCAAAATTCTTGACAGCCCAAAGGTGTATTTAAAGTCATAAATACACTTTGACTAAAACATTGTTTCTTCACTTTATTGTGAATACAAGAAAACATTAGTGCACAGAAATATTGCTAAACGGTTGAAACAGCCTACTAAAAGAATTAGTGTATTCATAAACAGTAACTCTATTCAGGAAGGCGTGGAGCAAACAAGGCATTTTTTGTAAGAAAATTAAGAATAGAGTCACTGCATCAGAATTTTGAGACTCTACAATGTAAGTCTTGTAACTCTGAAAAATTGAGTGTAGATATAAAAGAGAAATTCAAAATATATTATTGCACATTAAAAGTGTTTTGTGCAAGGGGGAAAGCACCCCTTCATTCCCTCAGTACTTATATATACTAACTCCAGGATTGTTGTTCCTAAGAGAAGGAGGACTTCTCCAAAATACAGTAATTGTGGACTTCATATATCTTTCCCAAATCCCACTTTATTAATCACTGTTTCAGGACTCATAATGTCAGATCCCGAACATACAATAGGAGCCCCAAAACGTATCTGATGATCTAAAGCTTATGCAGTAAATGACTGAAAGGCTGACTAGACAGGTTAAACAGCACTTATTTGTCATAGCACTTTATATTTCTGTGTTACAATATCTTGCAGATGCTCTCCTGTGAAGGCACTTTACAGGACAACTGTCATCCCTCCTGCCAGAATAGCCTTTTTATTTCTACTCCAATAAACAATGCAAGTGTTGTAAACTCTGCTTATTGTTGCTAGCTTTGGATCTTCCTGTCATTGCTTCAAAACAAATTTTTATTGCACTCCTTAGTTATTTTAAGCCAGTGTAGCAAATTGGGTTAAGAAGGAGACTTGAAATATTTTCTTTCCTCGGTGACATAATATATGTATGATACATAACTGGAAAATACTTCTTCACTCCTCCTGGATACAGTTTGTTTTGGATGTATATCAACAAGAACAGGGCTGTATAAAAAATTAATATGTATTCTGCTTCTCTGTTTTAATTAATCGACATACAGATTATCTTTTATTGCTGCTTTAAGTAGCTTATTACAAGAACCCAGGCCTGTTAATACTCTTGGAGCATCGATGTCCTCACTTGATGTGAGATAGATGCTATAGATACTAACTCCATGGCTTCTTATTGTATTAAATTCACTAATCCTTCGTTATGATAACCCACAGACTATGCTTTTAAACAATCATATTGAACTCATACAGTTCTTAGTAGCATCAGTCTGAACTCTTTTTATATACCTCATACAAGGCTGTTGCCATTAAATGGCTAGAGTGTGGTCAACTTAGGAATATTAACATAACACCTGCCAAAAATACAGGAAAAACAAATGATACATTTTGGACAGTTGC
Source organism: Protopterus annectens (assembly GCF_019279795.1). NCBI lineage: Eukaryota > Metazoa > Chordata > Ceratodontiformes > Protopteridae > Protopterus > Protopterus annectens. Next base: position 380,652,548 of record NC_056725.1, read on the forward strand.
TTTGGAAATGCTTAAGTTTATGTTTACTAGTATTATGAATGGCACTCCTTTCCCCCATTGCTTATTATTGAAATCATGTATCTTAAAATGAAAAAATTTGTTTCTGATGCGTTAATCTCTCATTTGTCTTTAATCTTTAATTACAAATATCAGATCTACTCCTACGGTAATGGATTACATTAGACATCTAGGTTATGTGGCACCAAATTAAGTTGCAGTAGTGTTTTGCTCATGTATGTAATATAGTAGTACACAGATGGATTGGAAAAGCAAGACAACACTGTAGTACGCAGGCAAGAGCAACGTTATACAGTCCCTATGTAAATGCACATACAATTATGAGACATTAACCCACATATACAAAAATGACCAGAGTTCAGAGAAGCAGAGTGAGTATGATTAGAAAAGAAAGGATGTGCCAATAGTAGCTACACAGTCTGAAAGTAGTAGATGATGAGGCACAGATACTACCTAGACAGCAGAAGGTAAGGACAATAGGTTTAAAAGACATAATAGATGAAGACACAGTAGATGGCACGGTTAATAACCTCATAGATATCTCATGTACCAACTGTAGCAGATGCAGTTTGGCTACCTCCAGGTGATGAGTCCACAGACATGCATTAAATGCACACAGCAATGACTTGATAATTGTGCAAAATACAGTTCAACAGTCCCTTGTAAAAACATGATCCACTTAGCTGCATGAAGTCTAGCCAGAACATTCTCTCTGTAATATTCCCAATACATGTAACCTTTTCACATTTTTTTGTGAAATCAGCATCTACATGTTTCCTGCATTTCATATGATACAAACTGACTGCCCAAAAGAATAACATCATTATCTGGTGGATAATGCCCTAGATGGATAAAACACTTTGTCACTTTAGGAAATGTATTTATTATACATTTATTTATTGGCATTTGTTTACTGGGAAAGTCCTATTGAGCAGTGCCCTTTTTCAGAAGAGGTCCGGGTAGAAAAGCTCCATTATGTAGACATCATAGACTGTGACATCACTTGAATTGTTTAATCATTTATAGTCAGTTTCGTTCATGAACAATAGTTCCATTATTCAGACATTATTGATATCAGTTATATCTTTTACAAACTATTTTGATTAAAAATAACAGTTACCATGGGTTGCATATGAATACATTTTCTAAATACGGGGAGGTATATGCAGTGCAATATTATCAGTATGCATAGACTGTCAGGCTGTACATCAGAATATTTGTTACAATAAAGACTTGATCACAATCTAGCACATAGGATGACAAGATAAAGAGTCAGAGCAGTCTAAAGAAAGGAGGGAGGGAGGAGGCACATAGAAGATAAAGGAGGAGGCATGATAGAGGAGGGTTGTAATAAGAGGACATTAAGTTTTGTACAGCATAGCGTTATGGCACAAATTCATATACCTATATTAGAACCAGTTTAGCCAGGGATGGTGCAGAGACATTTATCTATCAGGAGTTGCTTCAGCTGGCATTTAAAGACTTTCAGGTTGCAGAATGTTCTTAAGTGGAGAGGGATGGTGTTCCAGCTATTAGCAATGCAGTGTGAACACAGGGAATATACTGCAATATTGCTAGGTTTAGTTATGGAGAGTAATAATCTGTCAGTGGAGCACAGAGGTCTTTCGGTAGTGTAAGGCTGAATGACGGAGTGAAGAGATAGACATTTCTCAGGGTTGTGCATAAGTTTGAAGGCTGTAATTAACTGTGCGTACAACAGAAAATGATTTCGTTTGAGACAGTTAATTGTGTTAGAGGCAGTAGTGGGATATATATTGTCAGTTGGTTGCGAGTTTGGATAATTTATTGTAGCATTGTTCTAGTTTGGTTTATACAGAGGAGTTGAGATTGGTTAGGATAGGAGAGGCATATAATATGGAGGATAGTAGAAAAGAAGTGGGCATGTTTTGTCTAGTAGAGTTAGTAAGGTGGTGTTTTACTCTGTAGATGCAGCCTAGCTTTTGGTGTGTCTTCCTTAAGGCTTGCTGGATATGAAGATCAAATTTTAGGAGATTGTCTGTAATCTGACTTCATAGTTTGGTGTGGGATACCAGTTCTGTACTGGTCTTCTTCGATGACAGTATATCAAGGGTATTTTTTGGAAGGAAAGTATAGAAGTTTATTTATTTATTTATTTATTTAGTTTTATTCAGGAGGAGTTGTGAGTTGTTGAGCCAAGCTTCTATGGAGAAGAATGATTTCTGGGGAGTGATTGGGAGCATGGATAGTGTCCTAGAAGCACATAGTAGAGTGGAATCATTGGCATAGTGTACTATGATGGCCTCTTTGGTGGCTGTGTTTATGTAATTGAAAAATAAGTTAAACAGTAGTGGTCCTAGGATGGAGTCTTGTGGGACTCCAACTGATATAGTAAGGAAAGAGGAGACACCATCATGCCATGCCACTACTTGGGACATATTACTGAGGTAACTAGAAAACCCATTAAGTCAGGAGGGTGATAGCCCATAGGAAGAGAGTTTAGTTAGGAGAATTTGATGATTGACTGTGTTGAATGCCTTGGACAGATCTTAAAATAGGGCTAAGGTTAGATTATCTGAATTTCTATTGTGACTTATTATATCTGAGAACCTTAGAAGGGCAGTGGTTGTATTGTGATTGGGTCTGAAATCAAGCTGTGATGGAGAGAGGAGGTTATGAGAAGTAATGTATATAGTAAGTTGAGAGTAAATACATTTTTCTAAGATTTTGGATATGGGTGAGAGAATGGTGATTGGTTTATAGTTTGTAAGCTCAGATGATGAGACACCATTATGGAAGAGTATTATATAGGATTTTCCATAAGCTTTCTTGAATGTTGAAATGTTGAATTTTTTTTAATGATGGAAAATAAGTATTTTTTATGATGGAAAACTGAAAACCTCAATTTTATGGTAATTTATTTATGGTAGAAAGCTTGAAAGCATAATTTTTATGGCAACAATCTGAATAGTATAAAATTATGGGAATGTTAAAATACTTCATCAAGACGTAGTGAATTTACATTACTCTAATATGAACTTCCAAAACTAAGGTAAGTAAATTAACAGCCACAGGGCAGAAACATCTCATAATTGACCACTACAAATCTGATAGCTAAAACTGATTGCAGTGGATTTTGCATTATTGTTCCTGGGAATATTCAACAATCTGAATTGATAGGATTCCATAATACGTTTCTCTATAAAGCAAGATGCAAAACAATAGCAGCTACATATAAAGTCATTATTGCTAGTAAAAAACACATTGCACAAATAATATCTGCAAAAGTCATTGAATTAAACCTGTGATTCAT
>NC_056725.1:380660857-380670857 GCF_019279795.1 Protopterus annectens
TTTGTCCACATTTCTTGTTCTAAGAGGTTGAAAGGTATGGTGGGAAAGTAGAGGAGGCAAAGTATAATGAGGCAAGTGGAAAAGCAACAAGGCCACAAAAGAAGGAAGGACAATAAAGAAGGTGGCACAACATATTTTATAGTGTTATTGCAGAAATGAGGAAGAGAAGGACAGCCCTGTCCAGGGAGAGAAAAAAATGGGAGTGAGATCACCAAAGAAAGGGGGACAGGTAGTTAAATTAAAAGACTATTATACTCTGTCTTTAAGAAGAAAAGAATAGGAGGGACCATGCTGGTAGGGAGTCAGAGCAGATTTGGGGGAGCAATGAATGGACACCATGGGAGGATAAGACTCAGAGACAAGACTGTGTCCCAGGTCTGTCAGGAATCTGGACAATGTGTTGGTAAATGTCATGAAGGAGATTTTCAAGGCATCATTCACCAACACAAACGTGCCTGACGAATGGAAGATAGCAAGAGCAGTAGGAAGGGAAGTAAATGCACAGGAAGCTACAGGACTATTAGCTGAACAGCAGAGTCAGAGAACGTCATAATGATTTTCAGCAGAACAACCACCAGTATGGGTGGCAAAAAGGATATGACCATCACATATGATGCACTGTTATAACTGGGTTACAGGGGGACTTGATGGGCTGCAGTAGCCATGGTATGTGAGGACTTAGCAAAGCTATAGACTCAGTCCCTTGTAGAAAGCTGTTAGGAAAACAAGTGTGTTGGAAATACTACCATGAAAGAAGACTAATACTGTGGAATGGTTAGTGTACAAAGGCCTGTGGGAAATGCATATTTCTACACATAAGGAAATGACTAATGGAGTACTACCAGGTTCCCTCCATGGTCTAGCATACCTAGCATACTCACTGTAAACATGCCTGCATGAACATGGAACAGAAATGACTTGTCTGTGGGTGACATCATGATTGTGGTGCAGCACTGGAGGATGAGGAGAAAGAATTTAAATAAGTACGTGTTAAAGCTAATCAAATGCATGAAAAACTGGCACCCGAGGAGTAATGCAGACAAATACAAAGTACTGCAGCTCACAACGACAGCTGTGGGGAGGGGACATTATGGGGAAAAAAAGGAAATGGATCTGGGTATATTTATCACAAGAAGACCTGCACCATCAGTTGTAAATGAAGTGGACTGTGGCAGCAACAAACACAACGTTGGTGTGTACCTTCATAAAAAAGAGGTAATTCCCCTGCTAACCCATGGCATTAGTACTGTAGCAGTCCTATAAGCATTAAAAGTAGATAAACATCAAGGGGATTGAGGAAGCCTAGAGAAACGTCACTATAAGGGTAAATGGGCTGAAGGGGTAATGGTATATCAAAGATCAGAGGAAATTGAACTCATTTCACTAGAGACCAAAAGGAATGGAGCATATGCTATGGGAAGACAAGGTCAAATCAGAGAGATGTGAAGGAATCACCCTAATAAAAAAGATGGGGGCAGGAAGCAGAAACAGTAGACAGCAGATGCCAACTACTCCCTCCCTCTACAAATACATTTCATCTACAGCCATGGAATAGGCTGCCATGATGGATGTTAGGCAGAGAGGCATTGAAGGCATTAAAGAGGCATAAGACAAGTGGAAAAATGAGCACTGAGAAGAGAGGGCTAGAGAGAAGGTAATATGTTGAATATGGTAATGGGCAGACTTTGAATTTCTCCATCACCAACAAACGTGATCTAATGGTACAATGTTCCCATAACAAGCACTGCTCATAATGGCAGCTTATAAATTAAACAGAGTTCATTTAATAACTTCCTGTTAGTATCTGAATAATAAATGAAGCACCTTACTCCTAATACTATGCTACAGTACTGTGGTATATTGCAGCAGAGATAGGTACTGCATCATGAAAGTACTTCTCCTAAATTTAGAACACTGTTATGCCATTTCTGCCAATAATTAGATACCTCATATGATGCATTATATAATCTATTATGATGTGTATGCATTGTTCTGACCTACCTTATTTAATGGTAAAACATACATGTAACCTCTTTTCTGTTATTCTTATTTTTCAGTATTGCATTTTATTTATTTATATATATATATATATATATATATATATATATATATATATTTTTAAATTCACAATAAACATTGTTTTACCTTTATTTCAATACTGGAAGGTAGTGTAGGAGGTGAAACAATATATGGATAAGGAGAACCTATCCATGTCTGAAGGAAAGAAGTAGAAGGTAACCGAATACTACTGACATAGACCCCCTTTTGTTTTCCTTTACCATCTACAATGTTCTCACTCGTACTCTGTACAGCTTGTCTCTACAGAGGAAAATAAGAACTGACAGAAGTTTCTGTCATTCTATGCATTGAGATCTGACAAACCAGACAAGTTCAGTGTCTCATCATGAAGATGTTATTGGCAGACTTCCAACAAGGCTATTGTTATAATGTCCTCCCAGCAGGTCAGCTATCAACCGTTGACAGTGATGTGTACTTCATGAATGCTACTGACACAACTGTAATATTTCTCTTCTAATCAGATTACCAGAACTGTAATACAAGAGCTCTGACAGTAAAATGTAAAATGACTGCAAGCATATGTTTAATACCAATGCATACATGAAAGGGTGCAGTTAAGCATTTGGATAAAAGCTTCTGCATTTTTTCTTCCTGTAGAAAAGTATACAATGTGCGAAGTAGCATTATGTGATTTGGCTTATTATGATGCTATACTTCTTTTTTTTAACTACACATACAGTGTTGAGTGACATATCCCTATGAGCAATGTACTTATGGCTCGATTCTACTTTGCAGTACCTGCCTTACTATTGGTTGACTTGGGTACTTCTGACACATACAGAAGAATGTTATTTTAGTATAACTTGTATTACGTTTTATACAATATATATATATATATATATATATATATATATATATATATATATATATATATCAAATCAAAACCCAGAAAGCAACAATAAGAATTTTTTTTTTTTTTACTAGTCCATAGTAATTGTATAATTGTAACCAAATACCTTATTGTAACCTTGCTACTTGTTTTTGGAGCTTTTCTTCCCAGGACTCCATTGAAAATGGGTTATTTTGGCCCAGTGGACTATCCTGGTAAACCAACTGCAAATAAATAAATAAATAATAGTATGTAATTACAAATCAAGCATTTGTTTTGTAAAGAAGAACCTAGTACAGTAAACAAAATTGTTTCCCACTCTTTAAATTGTTCCTTAAATTTACATGCAAGTTTGAAAGCTTTCTTTTTTTTTTTTTTTTTTTTTTTTGGTTTGCAACCTTTAGGAAATGGTTAAGGCTGATATCATAACAATTCAGGCACAAAGTAGAAATACAATCCTCCGCAAAGGCAAATGCAGTCATGATGAGATGTATCACCTAAAATAAGTTAGTCACGATCAACATCAGAACTATTAAGATACATAGATTTGAATTTACTGTTTAGCTGACTTCATAGGGAAGGAACATTAAAACAAGACAAAAAAGATAAAAAAGGTCTGTCTGACAGTTGCTGTACATGTTAAGGTTGCAAGTTTTAGTTCTTGTGGTGCAGAGTTTGATTTTTTCAACCCTCATTTGCCTACTGTGTGACCTTGAGCAAGTCACTTAACCAAATATTGTTCCCATGTCATCCCTGAAAAGGACTGTGTGTCCAGTGGGTCTACCTGCTTAACAAATAAGATTACTACTATTATTATTATTATCTTCATGAGGACAAATTGAACACATATCATGAATCTTTCAAGAGAAAGAGGTAAGTGAAGCTAGAGCAAAATATGCAATATTAGTTAACATATACAATATATAAAGTAGTTTTGTGAAAATAATAATTTGAAGGTATTTTTGACCATACCTTGCCACATGCAAAATGTAACTGAATATTTTCTGCATTGCCATCCCAGGTCTTTGAGTGAAGGAATTGCTCATTAGCTAGCAAAAGTATTTTAACAATTTATAAACCTTGGATGCCAGGTTAGGCATGGCAAGGCTGTCCCACAGTACATCTGACACCTCTCTTTTAGAAATATGACAGGTTCACTGAAGACAGACTCACTACTTGCAGCATTAATAATGTTAACCATTGAAGTATAAAACACACTGAAGGGCTAAGATCAGCACAAATATGATATCCTTAAAGGTCTCTGGTATCATAAAAATTGATGAATCTTCGGTGAGCTACTAAAGAAAGTGTTCTGAAGTTAATACTTGCTTATTACACAGAGTATTAGGATTTTGAATAATGGTTTGGTACAACTTTGCAATGTTAAACAGATCTGGTAATGCCAATGGGTCCTGACATATAGACACTAACCTCTCAAGATAGAAGACAAATTAAGTATACTCCATGTATCTTTAGTTAAACAGGCAGACACAAAGGATATATAGTCACAATTAACTAATATTTCTATAGAAATGCAAGTTAAATCTAGCAGCACCGGTGATGAAATAATACACATAAAATGAGTTTAAGCTCTACATTACATTTTGGATAAACTTATTTTTATGTGATAACATTTGTGCTGTTAAAATTACATTTTAAAAGATAGTTACAGGCTGCTTTAAAGAAATGTTAAAATCTGAATAAGCTAAAAATTAACACAAAATATAAGCTGGGAAAATACGGTCATCTTAAGAATAGGTAGATTATTTAGAGAATATTTAAAGTTTCATACAACGCCACTTCGTATCTTTATTAGCAGATCTGAAAGCTTTAAATAAAACATTAAGAAGAAAATTAATGTTTTGAGAAAAAACATGCTTAGGTAATTTAAGTATATAGCCAACTTAATAGGTGAGAAGCTTCACATTTTCAGTTATGAATAATTATTACTCAAGACATAGTAAAGAGCCTAAATGTTTCAAGCGCACAATGAAGTAATCTGAGAAAGTAGTAATATTTAATACTAGACTAAGAATTCCAGGGTGACTGTGAGAGGAAAGATTTAAAAGATTCAAAAATAAAGGCACCATGTACAAATTAAAAAGACAAGGTGGAAGAGGGCAGCCTTCTCTTGTGTCTGCATTAATTAAACTAGATTTATATAAAGACATGAACTAAATTATGTGTATTGGTGTAAATAGTGATAGTCACAGAAATTTGAGAAAGTATTTTGTGCATAATGCACAATGTAGTTAAAGGGTACAAAGAAAGTTACACAAACAGGAACAATAAAACTGTACACAGTTCATAATTTAGCTGATGTATTTGTGTATAGAATCTTAATAATACTAAGAAAAGTTTCAAAAATATTAACCTTCTCTAATACTTCAAAAAGAAAACTGACATACATACTGTCAAAAGCATTTAACTCATTAATGGAAAAGGAGAAAACAGGGGCATTATTACTTTGATTAAAAGCTAACAAGGACTCTAAAGTTAAAGGCTGATCTATAGTTGAATAGTCCAATGTAAGCCCAGATTGAAACATGGAGTACATCTCATGCAATAAGTTCAAAAGTATTCCAAAGATGGATGTGATAGGTTTTTGAACAAGGTTGATGAGAGATATCTGCACATAGTGTTTGGGGCCTAAACAGTTTAAAACTGGCTGAAAATCTATGGTTGAAAGGAAATTGGTAAACTTTAATATTTAAAAAATCACAGCAATAAAGTTTAATAAAAACAGAGCACAATTATCATAAATACCTTGTAAATTATATTGTAAAAACATTGAAAATATTCCCTTGTAAATAATCAATGGGTTGTCATTAAGGTGCTATGGAAGGTGGCAGAGTTTCTTACTCACATGTTACTGTAATCACTGTGGTATAAACTTAAACCTTACTATGCGTATGTGTAATGGCATCTTGCACCAAAACTTCTGCCCATCCCTGAATCCAGGCCATGGTTTAAAAATATCGTTGGCTACTTTACCTACCTAGTTAATAAATAAGTAAATAAAATAAGTAATTAACTATCCAGAATGACATGACGTGTTCATCTCAAGAAGTAAAATAGAGGATTGGGATTCACAGAAAGTAAATCTTTTGTCTGAACTTAGATAATAATGGATAGGTAATGTTTTAGTTTGGTTGAGGAAAAAAAATCCATGACCCAGTCTTCCAAATAAGATGATAGGGAAGAATGCTTTCTTTAAAATAAACCTGGACAAAAACAAACAATATTATTCATATTACCATGAATGTATTCAAAGAAATAAGAGAAAATAAAGTTTTTGATAGCTCAGTCAAAGCAAATTTGACCTCATAGCTCTAGACCTCAAAGTTGAAAGCATAGCATTTTAGCAACTGCATGTTACAGCTGAAACAGATACATGCACACACAAACACATACATATTTATCGTCCTTCAGATGAGATTTTAAACTGGAGTCCAAAGGAGAAAAAATATATGTGTGTGTATATCATACTTCTCAACTTCTTAGTGCAAAAAATCTGGACAAAGCCTGACAGAATGGGGGGGCAAAGGTACGAAATAGGGACAGATTTTAAATACTGTGCTTATAAACTTAGAAAGTTGCAAGAAAACAGGATTTGTCTTAGCATGCATTTTTCTGATGGGTATGAAGTCTGAAACACAAATGTATATCATTATTTGGTGACTACAGTCTTCAGATCATCCCACTAACTTGCAAGAAATTCATACATTTTATGAGGAACAGACCAAAAATATGAGGCAAAAATCTGGACAGCTGAGAGCTATGCTGTGTGTGTGTGTGTGTGTGTGTGTGTGTGTGTGTGTGTGTGTGTGTGTGTGTGTGTGTGTGTGTGTGTGTGTGTGTGTGTATATATATATATATATATATATATATATATATATATATATATACACACACACACACACACACACACACACACACACACACACACACACACACACACACACACACACACACACACACTCACATATATACATACTCATATTCTGGTGAAATATTTGTTTGTATATATTTGTTACTGCGGTAGTAATATAGATTATTTGTACTTCTGTTGTATTCACAGCTCTGTATAAAGGTATGTTAAGCCATTATTGTGTGCAAAATACTAACAACAACTTCACCACACCATAGCACATGAAAATTTAGCCTAATGCAAAAACTATCAGACTGGTGCCGTAAAGGCACATGAACTAAAACCCTGGGGTGCATCTTTGAAAGGGTATGTCATTATCCCCCTTTTGATTTCATTACAAAACTTTCAGATAATAATAAAAGTGTATTCGGCTACAAAACACACTTATGGCTACAATTTAATATGACAGCTTCCATTGCAACACACCTCTGAGTGTCAGCCTACAACTTCAGCTGTTTGAAAGCATGGCATTGAAGCCTTAGCATGTTACAACTGAAACAATACATATTTTACTTGTGAAACACACCTCTGAATTTGACCCCACAACTTTAGCTGCTTGAAAGCATGGCATTGAAGCCATAGCTTGTTACAACTGAAACAATACATATTTTACTTGTGGAATATATACTTTTATATCTGACATAATGAGAAATCAATATACATATTCTGGACATTAGTTTTATCCTACCTTTTTTGTAGGGTCAGATATGCCCAGATAGAAGCCAAACACAGTGTCCTCTGAAACTATAATACAGCATATGTCAGTTCCCCCAAAAGCAGTTCACAATAGAAGAATTCAGAGACCTCTAATAATATACTTGAGTACTAAGCACACAAATATTGTCCCAGTTGAATGTTCCCCATCTGAGAGGGTATACAACCTTTTACTGGAGAGAATTACATAAATATAGTGACTGCTGCTTTCTGACATTTGCAGTCCTACCCACAACAAACCATATTAATAATCATTTGGAAGTGATTGTGTAATCATCCCTTGATTTTATATACCTCCTATTCTCAACCCACACAGACAGCCACTTCTGGAAATCACCACTCTTTTGTGATCACCAAAAGTGGTGAAACAACAGCCACTGTAATGTATTTTCACTTGCTGCTGTAGTACACCCCATCCATCCCCCATGCTGACTGCCACAAAAAATAAATAAAAAAAATACAAGTGTTTGATGCTGTGGGCAGTGTGTACTGTTACCACTGCTCACTGATCTATCTGATTTTCTACCAGAAAAATTGAAAAAAATAATGATAACATATACACATGCATATACATATGCATATACATATATTTCCCACTGGAGCTTTCAGATAAATCACAGCAAAGTTATTTAATTGTGATCATGCCCTTTGCATTCATCTGTAAACTGTCCCTCAGACAAGTAATTTGTGTTTGCCAAAAGTTGTAAAAACAGTCCCAGTAATGTATTTCAAGTTGCTGATATAGTAGTTGTCCCAGCATGACAATCATTGTTAAAGCAGAAAAAAGAAAACAAATTAAAGTCTCTTCTGCTGTGAGGAGTGTCTACTATTACCAGTTCTATCTATTTTCAGGCCATAACATAAAAAATACATACCTGAAAGGTAAAAGAATTTTTATCAGGAAAAAATAGATTTGAGGTGATGCACACAGTCACAGCTGAAGAACTTTTATTATAAAATGTTAACCATATCTTTTGAAGCCCATATATAAATATCAAAACACATACTAAAAAGTAATAATTAATGTGACAAAGGTCTATCCACAAGATAGGGATTCAAAGATATCCTATCATTCAGACCCCAGGCTTTATCTGCTTGTAACCTAACAATCCATTTTATTTCTAACTTCTCAGTGAAGTTCTTAAAGTTGCCTTATCTCGGACTTTTATGCACTAACTCTAGGACTAAAAACACAAACTTATGAGAAAGATCATGACATAAAGCATGTCTAGCTAATGCATTGCTCTCATCTTCTTCATTGATGACATATAAATGTTCTCTAACTCGTTATCTCAAAGTCCGATTCATTCTTCCTACATAAAATGCTGTGCACGTTGTTCAATGTGCTAGATATATCACGTCACTGGTCTTACAATTTGCATAATGTTTAAATCCGTAGACCTTCTAAGTGGTGGGATGTGTAAAACTGTTACTATTAGCCATGTATATACAATGATTACAACTCCTACATGCAAAGGTTGCCCCTCCTTACTGACTGGACCCTCTTACTGTTTTCTTTCTCATAAAGTAGTCTCTTCAAAGATTTAGTGTTTTTATAAGCATACCTCAGTCTCTCTCCTATAATACTAGTGATTTTCTCATCAGCCATTAATATTTCCCAATCTTAGTAATCACTCCCTGTACTGCTTTATTATTAGCTGTAAAGAGAATACTGACTCTGCATCCTTTAAAATTATTATTTGTCTCTCTTATAGTATAACTCCAAATTCCCTTCCAGCTCTAAAAAATTGTCTCCCTTTATTTCCTCTATCTACAAATTTCTTATCATGTAGATGAATGCATTCATCCTTCTTATAGCCTCTCTCTAAAAGCTCACTTTTCAATACTTTTAAGGCTTTATGACAGTTAACATCTGAACTAGATAGCCTTGAGACTCTGGGCCCCTGTCTTTTAATCAAGTTTCTATATACATGCGATGGATGCATGCTATTCCGATGCAGAAAATTATTCTTCCTACACGTCTTTCTATACAATTCTGTCTGCACCATATCCCCTTGTTTCAGTATAAATACATCCAAAAACTTTATCCCTTCACTAGACCATTTTCTTATGAATCTTAAAAAATCCATGGTTGAATTAATGTATGTCAGAAATGTCTCAAGTTCTGTTTCTGGACCATCCCATATCAAAAAAAATTATCCACAAAATGCCTATAATATGGGATGTATCAAGAAAACTCTGTCTTATTTAAAACAAAATTAGACTCCCAGTGTGCCATTACGATGTTGGCATATGAATTGGCACATGGTGTGCCCATGGCAACTCCTTTGGTTAGTAGAAAATATTTGTTATTAAAGGACAAAACATTATTACTCAAAATTAATTCTAACAGCAAACATGTCAAAATCTTATCACTGTGGACATTCTTATTAACTAAAATCTGTCTCACAAAATTAATACCAATCTCATTGAGTATCGCTGTAAAT
>NC_056725.1:380678357-380758357 GCF_019279795.1 Protopterus annectens
CTCATCCCCTTTGTTCCCTTAAGCAACATGCCCATTGAAATCTGCTCCAATCACCAGTTTCTCACCCTTGGGTACAGTCATCACCACTTCATCCAACTCACTCCAGAATTTTTCTTTCTCATCCATCGCACACCCAACTTGTGGAGCATATGCGCTAACAATATTCATCATTACACCATCAATTTCCAGCTTCATAAACATCACTCTATCCGACACTCTCTTCACCTCCAAAACACTCTTAGCATACTGTTCCTTCAGGATAATCCCTACGCCATTTCTCCTCCCATCCACACCATGATAAAACAATTTGAACCCACCTCCGGTACACCTAGCCTTGCTCCCTTCCCATCTGATCTCTTGCACACACAATATACCAACCTTCCTTCGGTCCATCATATCAGCTAGCTCTCTCCTTATACCAGTCATACTGCCAACATTCAAAGTTCCGACCCTCACTATCACAGTCCTAGCCTTTATCTGCCTTTGGGCATGCCTTCCCCCTCTTCTCCTCCTTCAGCCAACAGTAGCCCAATTTCCTCCAGCACCCTGTTGGCCAACAGTACTGGTGGCTTTCGTTGTTAACCCGGGCCTCGACCGATCCGGTATGTATATATGTACTGTTGTCCGCATGTATGATTTGGCAAAATTTTACACCAGATGCCCTTCCTGCCGCAACCCTCCCCATTTATCTGGGCTTGGGACCGGCACAAAGAAATGCACTGGCTTGTGCATCCCCAGTGGCTGGGTTATATGCTTAAGTGCATATAACAAAATGCAATTCATTAAACAGTATATCGTATTATATCGGTAAATGTGAGCAAATGTCAAACTGAAATATAATAATGGGGCATACTGCAAGCCTTACATGATTCAAAAATATTTTAAAGATATGTCAGCTTTATATAAAAGGATATGCAGGTCAGCATAATATTCCTAAAAATTCACCATACCTAGACACACAAAGCTGTACTGCACTGTTGAAAGGTATGCAGATTTTTATAGCAGTAATACTGCACCTTGTAACTCATGAAGAAGCATGTCAGCATTCCAACCCCACATAAACATAAAGGTAAGGCATACAAATTAACAAAATAATCCACAACCAAAGTTCTGAAGGACAAAATAAATCTCTAAGAATAAAAGGAACTCCTCCACTGGTCTTCACAAGAAAATGTGTTTTGTTCCAAAAACCACTGAGTGCTTTTTGCTTTTGTCTTATGACAAACGGACTTTATCAAAACTGTTAAAACCATTTTCAACCTTACTAATCAATCATGTAATCAGCAATAGCCAATCAAAATCAGCAAGTACATTTCTAGTACTTGCAATGGAAATATGTTTAAATGTGGGATGTGCAGAGAAAGCAGGTATATTTATGACACAACAAATGTCTTAATTAAAAAATATCAGAGGACAGTCCTTTGCTTTGTAGAAGCAACTGCAATACCTTGCACAATGTCTTTCCTGTGATGCATATTATGTTGGGAAAATGAAGAGTTGCCTTAAAGAAAGGATTTATGAGCATGTTACAGACGTTAAGAAGGGGGATGTTAACAGTGCTCTATTTAACACTTCGCTTATTTACCTAAACTATAAGAAGTTTGTGTTTTTGTTAACAGCAAAATGAACATCTCTGAAACTAGAGGTCTGTAGAAATGCAGACTTGAATGAGAGGAACTGTTGTGTCAACTAAGACTTAATGGTACAAAGTTTCCAGGAATCAAAGACAATGTTTCTATATTGTTAGTCTTGAAATTAAAATCTTTGGCGTACTGACTATATATAGGTGTGTGTGTATGCAATGGTACACACACAATATTATTTGTTTTATTACTTTATGTGCTTGTGCATGCTAATTTTACTTGCTGGTTTTGGTTGGCTATATGGCACACAAATGGCAAATAACAACCAGAGCCTTCCTTCTGGGTTTCCCAGATCAGGAGATTTAGGAGAGGCACAGGACTGATAGGCAGATCATAGACGTTGTTATGTGCAACAAGTATAGATCTCATATGGTACTGAAAGTGGCCATGGATGGGCCATCATATTAGAAACAAAGGTGCCTGCAACACTGTTGACACTGGGGAATGTGTCAGGACACAGTATCTTGGATAATTGATAACTCCCTGGACATTATGGTGGAACACATCCATGAAGATATCAGATTCTCAGAGACAGATATGGAGTATCAGTCCTTAATTGAAAATTTTCACAGTCACTGGCATGTTTACAGCATTTGGGATCATAGACTACTTAGTAATGTGCAGATGAGCACCTACAGGTCCTGATGACCAGTGTACATAAACTTCAAGGGGCAGTCCAACACCAGCTGCCATTAAATGATCTACTACCTTGGTAATACTTATAATGCATACATTTCCCATTTTACAGGTCTCTGCAATGTATTCCCTAATGACTGTTTAACTAGTAGGTACTGGTAGTTGTGACTCATAGCTACTGAATGAGAACTATTAGCAGCAGCAACACACAGGAAGACATTATTCACTGAAGAGTAACTGAAAGGAATTAATTGAATTTAGCTTAGGGAAACAACTGACTGTCTCCCACAACCACAGCTGATTACACCTATAAACACATAAGCAAATATCAGAGGAGGCTGCATATAATTCTGCCCATGCTCAGATGAAGAACAGTGAAGAATGTGGATATTGTCATCTCAGGAGCATTAATGGTGTCTGGACCTATCGGGTCACTACTTGTAGAAAAACATTTAGCAGATTCATCTGTTTTGCTGTGAAGCGTCATTTGATACACAATATGTTTACAGTATCATAGATGCCAGCAAAGGCCACAGACACATTTATAGCCTGCCAGAGTAACATCAGGACCTACAGGACAATGAAATGTAGGAAGACATGAATCACGAAACTTGATTAAGACCTCATATCAGGCAATGTGCCCTCTAGTGCTCTGTATACTTGTGCTATGCTCATTAGGTTGTCACATACAGTCTCTGATACCACCCCACTGTAATTCACCACCAATAAAATAAAAATCCAAAGCCAGGTGCAGCTCAAACCAAATGGCACACAGTTCACACTGAACTGCAAGTAAGTATGTACAATGTAAAAATATTACACCGCTAAACCTTCCAAACAGAAAATACTTAATGGACACAGTTTTTATATCTGTAACATTTATGAAATATCATTTGGTTTAAAGGATGTGGGCCAATAAACTCATAAAAATCAGTTATATCTGAAAGGAGATATCCTGTTACTTCTTGAGAATGGTTATCTTTCAAAGTTTCTCTAATAGTATTTGATTTAATTGGAGTATTTTATATAGCTGAATTCAAGTAATCAAATCAAGTTTTGTTTGTGTTTTTTAACTGAATTGTCATGGGTCTTATTTAGCGATCATTTTTAGGAAAGATGGAAGAAAATATGATAACTGAAGAAGAGAAAGAAAGGGCCATCCTCTCTGTTATATTTCAAGACACCAAACATTTGGGAAAACCAGAATGGTGTGTATTGGTTTGTTGAATTTATTTTCCATTTCAGTTACACTCACCCTTTATGCACATGTGCATCTTGTAAGGTTCACAGTCAATTCAATAATGGTTACTAACTTCAATATCATCCTGTCCATTATGGGTAAAACCGCTTTGATTTTACACAAACATGGTCGGTCTAATACTGTTCTGTGATGTCTACAATCACCACATTTCACCCCTTAGTGATGAGAATGAATTTTCTTTTAAAGTAACAAATTGTAGTCATTGAATATTAAAATGTTTTTCAAAAGCATTTGACATTAACGTATAACAATTTACATTTTTCACTAATCCAGAAAATATTTAGGCTTTTCGAGTACGTAAGACTGCTTTTCTGTCACCAGTCATTTTACTACCGATCTGTTTCTGGAACCATTACAGTGCTGGATATCTCATTGGAAGTTTTGTCGCTCACAAGTTATGAATATGAAGGGCTTATCAACTGTGGAAAGTCAGTATTGGTTAAAATGTCTCTCTAAGGTAATATGTCTCGTTTAGACAAGATATCACTTTTGGATAAAATGTGGCTAGCCTAGTCATTAGTCTCCGAAAACACAGACAAAGAGTCTCTCACATTTTCCAGTTTTCCAGGATGTGACATTTCTTTATCTGGTGGTGATGATTATCTACCTAGTTTGGACATCTCAGGAATGATCTAGATCAGTTATTATTTTTCTCTTTCCTACACCTTCATCTGTTCAGATTTCATAAGATGTCAGTTCTGCAGCTATGGCAGCAATCACGTCCATTGTCTCTCATCTGTTTTTCCCATCTAATTTGAGACAGACAGTCTAACCTGGATTTAAGTCAGGCAAGAAATATGTATTTGCACACAGATTTGGCTATTTGGTCATTTAAGTTTAACAGTCTCATATGGTATAGTCTTGCACACAAACGTTTCATCAGATGCAGATTAAATTTGCCTGCCTAACATTAGTTGTGCTGGAACTCACTACTGTTGCACTATGAGATATGGTTCAATGCAAATCATGCTGGTTAAGAAGCTTCTTAGCCATTGTAACTATTCTCTCAGCAACATCCCTTCCTTGCAGATAATGTGGGCTTTATATGGTATGAAGAAGCTCATTATGATTTGAAAATTATTGAAACTCGGAAGACATGAATTAAGATATATTGACAATGACAAGACCGATAGGTATCCCATTCCTTCACCTGTAAAACTACGATAGTCATATCCTAGTTTAAGAGATGACTGTTTCACTGTCTCTTGTATGGAAGTTGGCTGTCTCAGTTTCTTGGATAACAGCTTGCTACTACTAGGCAATTTTCCTGTCTTGTTTGTAAACATTTGCTGCAAATTTTTACCGGAATCCTTTTGACAATAGAGTCACAATTGGAGAGGCTTTCCTGTGAGTAGCTCTGTGTTTCATGCAGGACTGACACATACAAATAAGCCTGGTTGTATCAGCACTGATATTTGGCCAAACAGAAACTCTCGCTCTCTCTGCACTTGGTTAACTCGATGTCCTTATGCAGTTGCCTCAAGACTTCTGCTCTTTGCAAAGTTGACACATCAGTCTGATCCTGGTAAGGCATGACTCTCATGGTCTGACAAATGAGCTTTTACTACACAGTGTTTTCACAATTAATTAATTGTCTGTGCCCATTTATTTGGCTACCACAACACATTATAGTCTGCAGGTCTGCATCTTGCATATTTGCTTCTCTGAGGATGTCCATCATGTCAGATGTCACTGGTATGCTAGACATTAGAGTGTTGATTACATTGAATAGTAAGTAGTGAATTTGTTATTACTGACACCAGTGAATACATCAATATGTAGGATCTGTAACCCTTTCCATCAACCTCAAGGTCTCTACCTTGGACACGATGGGGAACTGCATCAGTTTTTAGACTAATCTTTAATGGCCTACATTTAAGGAGTCCAGCCTCACCAAACACATCAGCTCTTATTTCTTTGGTTTTAGTAATCAAACCCAGTTTGCATGTAGTGGCTCTAATCAACAGATTATTCATATAAGAAGCTAACAACAAATACATCCAAAACTCTTATTTGCAGGTTTTCCATTCAGTCATGACTAGGAGCTTCCCCGGCCTCTGAGATTCACTCCTTGGCTGTACACTTATGTTTCTGTTTTGACCCACTACAGATTTTTGAAGCTGGATCTATATGTACCATTTGACATAACAGAGATGTCTGTCCCAGTATATATCTTGAACCTTACTGGAAGGACATGAATTAGAAATAACAGTTCTCTGGAACAGGCCTCCTATCCATGTGAAGCAGCATTCTTAATTAATCATTTCAAGCATAACTTGGATCAGTGGATGGGAAATCGGAAATTTAACCTGGTCTGGTACATATGTCTCTAATAGACACAGGCAGCCTATGTATGCTTGACGACCAATGCCCAAGCCTATATGTACCCATTAAAATAGCCTTAGGGTATAGACCTTGACAGACACATTTGAGAAGCATTGTTAGGCTTAAAAATGCCCCCCCCCCCAGGTCATTAGCCCAGTAATCACCTATGAACCTATGAAGCTATATGACCTGCCTTTCTTCATGTGGGTCTGCCTTCTGCCAGGACCCAAAAGGAGTGTTTCCTTTTCATTTTTCTCACTATTAGCTTCTGTTGATCATTTTTGACCACTGTAATCTTAAGCACAACAGCAACATGTCACATTTTGTGACATTTGTGGAACATATAATTTTGTGCCATTCACATTTCTGACCCACGATGCACACACCTGCCACTAGCATATGTTTTCTGCTTGCATTCTTTTCACTTGAATACTTACAGTAGCACCCCCATGATTTCTACTGCATGTTGCAAGCTTACTGCTTAATTTTCACTCACATCCCTTGCCAGTCCCAACTCTGCACTTTGCTTATTAATTTGTTTAGAGTGATAGCTTTCTCTAACATTAAATTTGGCTCCAAAACTAACTTCTGTGAAACTTCACAGTCTGCACTGCCTCAGACAATCCTGTCTCTTATTTGCTTGTATTTGATGCTGCCAGACTCATAATACTCTCTCAGCATACAAATGCCTCATAAACTAACTCACTTTTTTGAACACATTTATGGAAGCACGCTATTTCATGTGTTACAATTCTTTCTAGCTTTTCTTTAACAGCATCAGATATTACAGTTTACCCTGCAGCAAACCTGAAAGCACCAAAAATATGTTCAGCACCCTACACACAGCATAAGGTAGGCTGCGTACCTGAACCTCATGGTCTTATAATCCAGCTTAGCTCTTTTTCTGCAGCATGCAAACTTTTGCTTACATATTGGTTGTGTTGATAATTGTGTGAAATCACACTTGCTGCCTTGGGACTCTTGTCAAATGTCAGAAAACTGAGGCTATGTTTTCGGTACTGCCAAATACCTCTGTCTGGTGCCAAATATTTAGGCTGCACCTTCACCACAGAGTGGTCTCCTTTGAAATTTAAGCTTCTTCACATATTTAGACTCCTGTGTTAACCTTCAACTTACTTTCAAAATGCATCTGGACAGCTTGCTTGTAAATTAAAGGGACTCCCAGCTATGTATTACAAAATCTCCAGTTTATTTATCCATGAATAAGAGAAGCCAAAGTGAAAGGCATCTTAGACTAGGATATGGTTTACCACAGACCACCAGAGGTTCATTCAACAACTCTAACAGACTATAGATGACATTAATAAAAATATGGATAATTACTGTTCAAGCTCCAAGGCTCCATGATGCTTATTAAAAAAGATAGGTTATTGCAAATTCACCAAAGAGCAAATATTACCTCCTGCTTCATGATCTTTAATAACCATTTATATTTGTTATTACCCAACATTCAACTCTCTACTTAAAATGAAACCATTTACTCCGAGTCTACACACCTTTGAATTAAACACTCATACATTGCTCCAGATATATTAAAATATGCCATTGAGGGTTTTTCATTCTGGAGACTAAAGCCTGAAAGAGTTTACCCATGTGAGTTAGAAAAGAGAGCACATATGACCATTAAATCCTGTCTTAATATATACCATATTATGAATACTGTGCACTTCTGTATTGCAAAAGGAGGCCTCTCAACCACTGTTCAAAACCTTGTAAAGTGATGCTTTTACAGTGTTAGCCATTATTAGCTAGAAATCTGAAAAAAAATAGAAGTGGCCACTTGATTGGAAAAAGCCAAATATTCCAATACCCCCCCCCAAAAAAAAAGGCAATAATAAACAGTGCTCAAATTATTGCACTTTTTTTCACACAACAGCATGATCCTGCTAGCTAAACATCATAAAAGACTGATAGCTGTGAGATGCAACACAGTCAATAAAGTGTGTGTAAATAAATAAATATGCAAACTAGTTTTAGAACAGGCAGAGACACAAAAGATTGACTTGCAAATGTGTGCTAGAAAGCAAAAGAGTTATAGAAAAGCTTTCACTTCTGCTGTATCCACTATTCTAAAGCCTTTGACTGAACAGACCATAATAAAATGCAAGTTCTTAGAGAAATGGGAAAGCAGGGTCATGTCTCCTGAGGAGTCTGTATGCATTCCAAGAAGCAGGAGCTAAAACTGAAAATGAAATAACAGTTGGTTCAAGACTGGGAGTGTGCCAAGGCTGTATATTGTCATGTTACTTATTTACCTTACCTGTTTAATATGTCATGCAAACTGCTGGGGTAGATAAATCAGGTGCTGGAATCAAAACTGCTATGAACACTTCTAACAATGTTAGATATGCAGATGATATCACTGATGGCTGAAAGCGAGTAAGAGTTGAGCAGACTGCTGATGAAGGTGAAAATGAAAAGCACAAAAGCTTACTAGCTGCTTATTATTTAAAAATATAACTGAAATGTGTTACTTAACCCTAACACTTCTTTAAAACTAGATAGGGAAGAAGCGAAAACACTGAAAGATTTTATATTCCTGAGCTCAAAGTTCTCTGCAGTTGGTTACTGCAGCCTTGAACTTAAAAGACACTTGCATCTTGGAAGGAAAGCTATAGCAAATCTGGATAATATATTAAAAAGCAGAGATAATACATCATCTGCAGAGGTTCATATAGTTAAACCATACTGTCCATCACTTCCAAACTCGAAAACTGTTATAACAAAATTTCCAAATTTGCCACCAAAGCCAAACATTCCACCTATCACTGTACTACCCTCCAATCTCTAAATTGGTTAGAACTCACATATCACCTGGACTACCTCCAATTTACCACAGCTTATAGGCTAATATTTAATCCAACCAAATGCCCCGCACTGACAAACATCCCTCCCCCTTATACCCCAAATAGAACTCTCAGATCTGAACACCAAAATTTAATTACTGTCCACAAACCCAAACGTCCTGCTGGCTAACTTCTCCTCTCCTTCTCCCTAGGTAAAAAATGGAATTCTCTCCCGTCCACTCTAAGGACAATGTCAAACACAGACAACTCCAAAACTCAGTTTCACATCTACCTCTCTTCTAAATGGAAATGCAACTGCATTTTCCCCACCTAGATCTCTTATAAGTAAAAGCCCTTAGGAGGTTATCCTCCTGCGTTCCTAAGCTCCTTATAGCTTGCTATATCTTTCCATAGCTAAAATCTCATATGATCTCTTGCATCATGTATTGTAAATAGCCTTTGACTGGACTATGTGAATAATTTCATTAAAATGAATCTGTATTTTATAATTCATAGGATAGTTTTGCTATGGGCAAAACTGCTCATGCCTTGTATTGAATTTGATATGTATTTGTATATGTGCTTGTAACTTTTATTTTACTTGACTGTTATCTCTTCAGTAACCTGTACTGCGGAGCTTTTCTCCCTGGGCCTCCACTGAAAATGGGCTCTCTGGGCCCAGTGGACTTCCCCAGTAATCAAACTGGAAATAAATAAAGTAATAAATAAAATAAACCCATGGCTTTCACAGTTACAACATATGGCTATGAGAGATGGACTATTAATATAGTTGTGCATCAGAAAATGTATGTTTTTGAACTGCGGTGTTGAATAAAACTTTTGAGAATTTTATGCATTGCAAGAAGATCAAATCAGTGAAAACTTAAAAAAATAATGACAAACTATTTACTGGAGTACGTGACAGTAAATATAAAACTTAAAAATACTTTAGCTATATAATGTGAAGATAGCATTCACTGGAGAAGGCATATGTTGGGAAAGATCAAAAGCAAAAAAGGAAGGGAGAAAACTAGGCTAAGAAGGACAGACAGCATTAGTGAATAAAGGAAATGAGTTTGTAAGAACTTAAACAAGTGGTTGTTGATAGGCATGCCTGGTATGCTAATGTCCTTGAGGTCTTGATGAGTCACATGACAGGAATATGCTACTCTTATGCTAAGTCCAGTCTATGCCTTTTCGCTTCATTCTTTAATGCACTGACTAGGAACATGCAGCAATAGCTTTCTTTGCACAGCTTTTTGTAACCTACCCAAAATGCTATTTCTTGCTATGTTTTCTATTTACATTTCTATGCATCTAACACTTGTGCTCTTACTGGGCTTTACCTGAAAATAGGCCATCTATTCTGGTTCCTGTGCCTTACATTAACTAAAAAATAAGCTTCCAGCTTTATTTTGCAATTGAAATTATGCTAAAATAACAATTTAACAGGACAAAGCAGATAAAATTACACCTGTAAATAATGTTTATGAAAGCAAATGTGATCTTTTTTATTGACAGATTAAAAAGGAATACAGCAAAACAAATCTGAATTCTATGGCAAGAACATTTGTACAGCCCACAAAAATAATGTACATAAATTGGCACAAGATGGCAGTAGCAAACAATCTATGAATGCTAAGTGTCCCTTAATCTGGTAGGTACACTGATGCAAAATAGACTCATTCTGACATTAACCAGGCACACTGCAAAAACAGTACTAATGAAGTCATAAAGCAGAATGATGTCACAAATAATGAAGCAGAAAAAGAGGAAAAGCAAATACTCTGTATAAGATATATACAAGGATAAGATACAAACAAGTAGCTCAAATATCTTGTGCAAATATTTCATAACAGCATCAATACAGCCATACCCACATATATTAAGTAACACTGTAAAATAAATACTGCTTCAACACTGTACTGTGGAAAATATATTCCACACAGTATCATAGAACCAATAACTGTGAACCAACTGCACTGAGACATTAGGCAGCTGAAAGGGTTTAGAGAACAGAGAAAACAGAGAAGCATCATACTGGACAATTTAGTAGTGCTGCAGGAAGGTAGTTAAATTGGAGCACGAATCAGTAATCTAGTTTATGTGGGACAGGGTATCAGCTGTGTCTGAACCATGCAGTTACAGGTGGCACTTGCTTGGGGGGGGGGGTGATAGGAAAGGGAGGCACTGGAACAACTACAACCACTACATCATCATCCTTCAGGGGAAATATTTGACCATATCATACGTCCCAATACATTGAAGGCAAAGTCCCCACTGACAAACTTAGTAAAGATCTTCATAGGTGAGATCACTATATCATCTTGAATAGTGGGAGTAAGTAATACACTGGATAGCAAGTGTAGTTATAAGAGAACTATAGTTCAGGAAATGTTTGCATAACAGATGCATTAATAGGTTGTCTGCCCATTCCCAAAAAGGGAGACATCTAGTTGTCACTACATTCTAAGAGTAGCATATGCTCTTTTGTGAGCAAACAACAAAAACATAAAGGTCACACTTGGCTCCCTGACAAACAAGCAGTTGAACTCATTCATGATTGTCTCACACAAATCCATTCACAAATGAAACCTCCAGAATGCAAACACCATTCAGAAGTAAAAAGCAGCATGAAAAAAAGGATTTTTGTGGAGGGGGGAGCAAACCTTTATGTACCCCCATATTCTTGCTTCTTATATGTACCAATGCTGAGGTTACCAATATACTGGTAATTCATTGTTTCTTTAAAAAGCAGGCTGGATGCACACTAATAATTGCACAAGTTAGTGCTGATTAATGTTGTAACTTTTGGCTTTTCCCGGTTAGGGGTCGCCACAGCGGAACGCGGGTCCGCTAATGATTGGCAGTAGATTTTTACGTACTGAGTTGCCAGCCCTGACTCACAACCTTCAATGAAGGTATACCCATTCACACACGTCTCCACACAGAAGATGCTTTAGCTGAGAATGGAATAGGGCAACGTCTTACTGTGAGGCGACAACGCTACCGCAGCTCCACCACCGCAGTATACAAGTTAGTGCTGATTAATAATGTTTCAAATACAAGCTTTGCACTCTACATTTTGTTATGGCTTGTGACAATGCCACTCAGCTGTCGAGATTTTCATAGAATATCCAGATTTTACACTCATACTTTTTAGTCTGGTCCTCATAAAAGTTGTGTTCTGTCAATTCATTAAGCATTGAAAGTCTTAAATAATGACATACATTTTAGCTTCAGACTTCTTATCCTTCAGAAAATGCAAGCTAATGAAAAATCTGTTACTCTAGCAACTTTACAAGTCTCTAAGAAGAGTATTTAAAATATATCCCTAATTCTGGGTCATTGGCCCCTCATTATCTTTGGTTTTGTCCAGGTTTCTTGAACTTAGAGGTTGAGAGGTAAGTTTATGACACAAATATTGGATGTAGGGACAATGGTAATATGAGATAAGTCATAGGAAATCAATGACAAGCGAATACCCATGGCTATGTCGAATGAGTACACGAAGCGTACGCTCCAGCAGGGATGGATCTGCCTGTGGACTTTGTAACTTTGTCAATATGCTGTCTGAAAGACAGAGTAAGACTAATATGGATATTGCAGTACTTGTATGTATGTGTGTATCCTTTCAAGGGGTATGGCATGTGAAACAGACCTAAGTGCTGGTGTTGTGTTTTGCTCTTATAGAAATGTACTATTTTTTCAGTAAGTACTTATCTTCCAAGTAAGTAATCCATCTTTTAGAATGGACTGAATTTATGCAACATAAACAGTCACTGATGCATATATAACCTTGTCTTCACATTTTGTGGTTACAGCTAGTAAATAACAGCTGTAAAGAAGAGCATTCCAGTAACAGTACCTTAGACTACAAAGCATATAAGCTACTGTATGTACATTCTATTTCTAAGGGAACTTTTAACTTATACTGTCCTTGAAATGTGCTGTGGAACTCTTCTGTTGGGCATTAACTAGAAGTACATGGTTAATATTACCAAATTCCTATTTAGAACTGAAGTTATCTGCTAACTAAGTGCACAGTCCACTTTCACAACATAAGATCAAAGGATAGACGTGTTTCAGCATCTGTATTTCTGCTAGCTCCAAAACAATGTTGGGAATACTATAAAATGGTACCTTTTTATAACTATTCCTGAACTTTCCAGAGAAATTTTCTGGATAAGGCAGAATTGAAATTAACCTCTGGTATTCAGGACTGGAGAGAGAAGGAATGTTTGGCTGTGGACTGGTGATGGACGTTTGCCATACTGTGGGGTAAACTGCCTGCATTAGTGATAAGGTTACGTGTGAGGCACTGAGAGAGCAATGAAATCTGCAGCTGCTTAAAAACCATTTACATGTTGGGCAGATGTATGGTGTTCTGACAGATCCTCAGTTAGTTTGCATATACTTCTCAGGAGATTACCTTAAAATGGAAGTATGGAAGTGAAAATTCCATTTTCTATGGGACATGATTAGCTTTCAGTTGCTGAGTGGGGGATAAAAATGAAGGCATGAACTCAAAGTCTACAGAAAGTATAATGAAAGGATTATCAGTGGGACCAAAGGTAATGTGTCCTTTAACAGTTGCTCTTCCAGTGACAACACTGATCTTTTTCTACAAGGTTCTCAGATGACCAGTGTGTTTTGTTTACTGCTATATCAGGCATATGATTTTGTACTTATTGTGACCCACTTGAAGAGATAAGTGATGGGAACAAGGTGGCCTTTTTCAGTAATAGCAACAACACATTTCCAATAGGACCAGGCTTAATTTGAAAGTTTCACTGACTGCTTAAGTTTAGATATAAGCCAGGTATGCAGGACTGGTGGTTATGGGGGAATGCTTATCAACAGGCTGATGCATGACACCTGCAAATGTTTTGTGAGCTGAGCTAGTAACAGCTTGCTGTAGAACAGGTGATTCACCAGTAGGTAAAAGATCCACCTTGGCAGATAAGCTCAGACATTAAGTTACAAATGGTAATGGTATAAACAAAAGGAGCAGATTGTTTCTTTTGAAGGACCATAGCAATATAATAGGCATGTGTTTCCTGAATGTGGGACAGAACACTCAAAGGACATATCCTTTAGTTGACTACTACTAGTTGTGATAAGGTTATGGAATGAGAGATGGACTGTAGCATGGCTTAATCTAGTCAGAATAGTGATTATCTGTAGGGGGGGGGGTTATGCTATAAAAGATGACTTCCAGCTGCATGGTATCATTTCTATAAGGTTAACTTTGAAGTCTCCCATAAAAGTGATGTGATGTCATTACTGTTTAAAATGAGACTGTGAATGCTGCAAAATATGATGATGACGATATTTGAGGGAAAGGAGATATAATTTTCAGTTAATACGACATTACCTTCCTATCCTTTTTAAGGCTGAGTTATAGGGCCTATGGATGGAAGAAAGTCAGGAGCTGTATAAGTGATCATTATATAAACAATGGACCACAGCCTTACCATACATTCTGCTCTGTTATATCATTTGAATACTGATAATCTTTAAAGAGGTGAAAAAAATAAATAAGTTTCAGGTTTCAGCCAAGATGCTGCAGTACTTCTCATATATCTGGTGTCTAAAATGGAGAAGTATGTGATTTTTTTCTACAGATGTTTCATGCATGTGACATTGTGATTTCAGATCACGATTGTTTGACAGTAGTTGAAGAATACATGTGAAGCTGTGCAAATGCCAAGGATTTCTAGTTATTTATTTGAAGGCAGACTAGGAATGGGCAAGCATATTCCATCAGCAACTGTAGGCAGTGTGTGTGTGTGTGTGTGTGTGTGTGTGTGTGTGTGTGTGTGTGTGTGTGTGTGTGTGTGTGTGTGTGTAAGGGCCCGTATTAAGGTGACTGTCTCTACAGGCGAGCAGTAGTGTGGCTCCTAGATTGCTGCAGGTAGATGTACATAGTGTATTTTTAAATAATCAAGACAATACTTCTATAACATTATGGGTTTGCTTTTATGCAACAGTACAGTCAATGGTATGCAGACCAGTGAGAAAAATGGGTAAAAGACAGAGAGAGAGAGAGAGAGAGAGAGAGCGTGACAAATAAGAATATGACTGACAAACTATATGTCTGCTATTTCACTTATATCAGATGACCACACTTAGCTTTTAACTGAGTCATCTTCTAGGCCTTCCTTAGCACATGATGGTCTTCAACAAGTGTGCGAAACAGGCATGCAGGGCTGAGGGGTAAATGCCATGGACAAGAATAAAAGTAACTCTGTTCCTCTTGATTTGTTTCCACTTGAGGATAGTGGACTAGTGTGATGTTGCTATTATGGTTGGAAGGATGCAGAGTAGTAATCAAAATGGGATTTCACAGAATATGAAAATGTATTGGCTACTCATTATGAATGATAACATGTTAACCAATGATGAATAAATCTAGAAATCTGATTCTGAGTAGGAGGAAGAAAGGAACAGCGAGCCCAGCTCTGACAAAGTGCTGTACTGTGAAGACAGTCACATAGTAGTTGCAGTGTTTAAGTAGTCAAAACCAGAGTGAGATGTTGTTGTTTGTCTTTCGGCTTTTCCCGGTTAGGGGTCGCCACAGCGGAACTCCGGTCTGCTAATGATTGGCAGTAGATTTTCACGAATGCCGAGGTGGCAGCTCGACGTACAACCTTCAACGAAGGCACCCCCAGTTACGCATGTCTTTCGAACACCCACCCAACCGTGGGAAAGACATGCAGACTCCACACAGAAGGTACTCCCCGCACTCCAGCCGAGAATCGAATGGGAGAACCTCTTGCTGTGAGGCAACAATGCTACCACTGAACCACAATGGATATACCAGAGTGAGGGAGATGAAGTGTGAAAAATCTCCAGTTGAGTATTATAAATGTGGGGGTGCAGGGGTGCTCTGCCTTACTTGAGGGTGCATAGGTTGTCATCTCCAGAAGTAAAACCATTTTAAAAAATTGGTTGAATGCCATTTGATACACTTTTTTATTTGAAATAGCATTCAGTAAGTCCAGTTTCTCTCACTGTCCTACAAATTTATAGTTTATCTTCTGACATTATTGTCATATTTTGTGAGAGCATCCAAAGGGCTACTCTGCCTCTCCTAGGTCATTATCTCAAAACAGCTGAAGCAATTCCAAAGCAAGAAATCAAAGTATGTAAGTTAACTAAGCTAACCTCACCTTACAGGGGCAAGATTAAAGAGAATTAGCTGTTAGCATGCGGTATTGTAAGAAAATGAAGGCAGAAAGAAAAAAAGACAATTTTGTAACGTATACACTGTAACCAAATGTGCTATAGTTTCCCCTTTGCCACAATATTTAAAAACTTTTTCACTTATTTTTATATTTCCTTTTACTGATTATTTAATCACTAACCTCCAAAAAAATCTTGGCATTCCACTAGCTTATTATACAATGCTTTTTGTACTTTTATAGCTTTAACTTCTTCATTCATTAAATCAGCCCAAGAATTAATATAATAATATTGTTCTGTGATATTTTATATCACATTTTCCTCTCATTTTCAACTTCATCAGTTTGTACTCTTCATAAAAGTATTTTTTTCTTGACAATATCTCATTTCATCATTTGTTTATTGCTCTTTTATTTTTTTAACATATTCCAACACTGCTTATATTTATATGTTAACAGATTTACTACTAACTTCTCATTTTTATCATTTATTCAAAGCAAGATTCTGTACAAATTCAGTGAAGCAGCAAAGACAATTGGGTTTATTTGTCCTAAACATCTGTCTTCCTTATCCATATATAAGACTCCTCTCTTTACTGGATTCAGTCTCAACCTCCATATAAAAGAAAAAAAATGCTTGTAATATTTCTTTTTAATAAAATATTAGCGACATATGGATATTTACTAAATACATTATCTTTTTTAGTATAACTGAATCAATCAAATAAATCATTTTATTAAAAAAAAACTAATATGCTTTCCAAAAACAACTAAGTTCCTTTATGTTATTTATTATCCTTTCCCATTGTTCCTCACTCATATTTTTACCTCCAAATCTTATACCCAACACAGAAATGTCTTTCATCAAAAATATATTCCTTCTATCTTTACTTTATCACCTAATCATTTACTCTTGTCTTTATTTAAATTCATGCCTGTTGTGTTTAAGCATTTATATACATAATACATTACATTTTTCATCCAGATTTTGTTTTTCATAATTAATATATCAGCTGCATAAGTCAGCATAACTGGAATTTTTATCCCTTCATTTGTAATATGAGTAGCATCTTTCATATGTACAGTTACATCTCTAACCAATATATTCCTAACTAAGGCAAATAGTATACTACTTATGGGACATCTTTGATGTATGCCATTCTTTATATCTATTTGTTTCTTTAACCATCCATTCACTATAATTCTTACTTTATTTTTGTCATATGCTGAACCACAAATATTCTTAATTTTCTCATTAATGTTATATCCTTTCATAATTATCCACAAAAGTTCATGTTATACTGTATCAAATGTATCTAAGTCTCTTGTCATAAGATTTGTTTCCTCTTTCCTGTGTATAATATCCACACTTCCCCTTACTATAAATAACAATTCCTGGCATCCTTTCCCCTTTAAACTATATATGCCATCTTCCATAATATTTTTCATTTTACTTTCCATTCTCTTCTGAACTATTTTCATAAAAATCTTGTAGTCTGCATTGTTCAGTTTTATATGTCTCCAATTTTTGATTTCATTTTTCTCTCTTTTTCACATAAATTTAAATATACCACTACATAAATCTGTGTAGCTAAATCCTTCATTTAACCACTCACGCACAACTTTTAAGAAGCACTTTTAATCCATATAAGGAAATTTCACATTTTAATTCTTTATTTTCTATGTCTGATAACTTTTTTAAATTCCATTCTTTCTTGTGAACCTTCTTTTTATCTTGAATCATTTTCTTTACATCATTTATTACAATATTTATAATTTGCTCCAAAGACCTTCTTACCTCTTCTCTATCGTCTTTCGTAAACTAATACCTCTTCTCTTTTACCTGCAAGTGATATCTTTGCTTAAATAATAATTCTTTAATTTTCTCTTGATTCTTTTCATAAATTCTCTATTCTGTCACAACATATTCTCTGTAATTTCGTTCCAAATCATTTAAAGCATCTGTATACATTGTTCTATAAATTGCTTTTTCTACTTATCTTACATCTGACTGCCATTCTAAAAAAAACATTTCTTTCTTTTTTCTTAAAGTGAGCCATCACTCAGACCAGGTTTTATGACATAGTCTAGTGGAAATGTGATCTTTGCTTAATTGCATAATTATTTTCATTCAATTATCATCCCATAATTCCTCATTTATCCTTTTTATTCCTATTCTCATCTGATATACTCCTTATTTTCCTTTATCTCTATCTAGATGTCTGAATGATTTGAAAAACTTGTTATAAGTGTCTCTTCTTCTGCAACATTTAAGGCTTGTTATAAAATGAAATGGTCTATTTCTTTTTATATATACCTTGAATGCATGTCCATGAAATAATATTTCAAATCTTTAAATTACATTTATAAGCTCCAACACTTTCTTAACATCATTGCCTTGCCTCTTTTTTCCTCTCAAATCACAATTAAAATCTCCCATTAATATTATATTCATATTCATTGCTAGGTAATCCAGAATGTTATGAAATAAATTTTCTCTTTCTTTATTCATAAGATTAGCATACAATGCTGTAATTCTATATTCCTGATTAAGCCATCTGAGATATACAATAGTTACTCTTACCATCATTAGCATGTGTAATGTCCAATATTTTTATTGACTTCTTAAAAAGCACCACTATCCTGAAACATAGTTATTTTTCTAAGTTCCACATCTCCTCGCCACAGCTTTTCTGTTCATAATTTTTCTTCTTGTGTCAGAAATCTTTCATCTTCCAATATTATTACATCAACATCATACTCACTAAACCAATTTAATATGCCTCTCATTTTACTTATATTTTAATACTAATTACATTTACTGAAAGAACCCTACAGTTATCACTATATCTATGTTGTAACATACTGGGAATTGCATACATCTTTAGAGAAATTCAAACATTTATCTCATTTACATTATCTATTTCCTTTCTTTTTTATTTTACACATATCCCTTTAAACTTTTTTCTTTCTCTCAATTTTTTGCCACTAGAACTGTTTTTCCCTTTAACTATTTTCTAATTCATATCTTCCTCATCAATAATTTCAGTGCTTTCTTCTGTAATATCTTCTGCTTTATTGGTATCTTTAACCTTATCTTTATTTTTAGCCTGTTCTTGCTTACCTTTTTCTTCTTTATCTTCTATTGTAACCATTTATTGTCTTTATATATTTTCTTCACTTTTATTTTCTTCTTCTTCATCATCCTTTCTCTCCATATTACAATTCATCCATAAATGCCCAATTTTGTTACATTTATAATATTTCAATTTACATTTTGTTGCATCATGACCTGTTTCCCGACAAATATAACATCTCCTTTTATCACAATTACTTACCAAACGATCATATTTCCTACAGAAAAAAAACATGTTTTGAGTTGAACCCAGTATTTTACAACACCCTTATTTCCTTCTACACTTATCATACTAGGAATATGAACAGTTTTCTCTTACTCCATTTTGAATACAATATGACAGTTCTATCCATTAGTCCATAATCCTATTACCATAAACTTTATTAATGTCCATAACTTTTTCACATAGTTTACTCAAATGTTTCTTCAAAGACACTTTTCAACTTCAGTTTAAAATTGAACCTATATTTTCTTTCTTGGTTCCTTTTATACTCATAAGCTTTCCATGATAGAATCAGTCTTGGGTATAATGTGACAAAATGTCTTTTTATGAATAAGAATAAAAACTGTTACCTCATGAACCTTTATACCTAATGGCACCATCAAATTTCCCAGATGTCATACTTGTCCATTTCTTTTTCTTCTTTATTTTGGATTCTTACATTGAATTCCCTTTGATTATTGACACTTTCTTCTGTTTCTCTCTGGCCACTTTCCCTACATTGTCCTTAACAGTCTCAGTATATGATTTCTTTTTTTGACTGTTTTCTTTCAGAATAACTTTAGATTCCTCTGAATGGATTTTATCCATAATGTCACCCCAAGAAACATCATTTCCACTCTCCTGCTCACTCTGTATTAACAGTTCATGCAAAATATCATCCCACAAATCTCCTGACTGGCAGGTTGCAATAATACAGCCATAATTTTGTAAATCATTTGCTTCTGAGGAAGCAGATAGGTTTTGTTGAAATCCATCCATCCAGAACCACTTTTTTCACATGGGTGTCACTTCAACAGTGAAAAACATCTAGAGACAATTTTTACACCACCAGGTGGCTAAACCTGCCACTGTAGTTCTTCCACACCACACACTTGCTCACACTTCTGGCCAGTTTAGAGTGTCCAATCCACCTACTGCATTTCTTTGGAAACTAAAGCACCTGTAGGAAACCCATGCAAACACAGGGACATGTAGATGGCACTCCAGCTCAGAATCAAACCAGGGAACATCTTAATATGAGGCGATAACTGTATCTGCTGTGCCATCTTAGTTTTGCTGAATTAACTCCTCTGAATCATGTAACGATTCTGCAACAGCACTAGCACTTACCTGTGTGTTGTCCACTAATATGGATTCCTTGAGTGCTGCTCTCCCAGTTGCCACTGTGCTGGGACCAGAATAAACACTCTCCTAATGAGTAGGGTTTTTATTGATATATACATTACATATTATTTACATATTTACATTATTTACATCTATTTACAAATCTCCATACATTATAAACTTCAATTTAAGCATTGCCTCCTACTCTTTTATTCACAACCAAAACATTATTTTTCTCCAAAATCTTTGTCAAAGTCCATTTTCCATTTTATTTAATTCTATTTAGTCTCTCGCTCCATATAGTCCATGAAACATAAAATATTAATCTGTCCATTTTCTTTACTTCTTGTCTTCATGCACCATAATAACCAAATTCTATTATGTCCATATTTATTTGCTCATATTTTAATCTTTTCACCCTATTATGTTTATATATTTCTTTCCACAAATTATTAACTCTTTCACATTTCAAAAACACATTGTTAGTAATCTGAAACTCTTCACATTTATTACATATTCTAACTTGCTTTTTCTTGTATGGCATATTTGTCTTAACCACACATTTTCTAATAGACAATTCCATAAAAAATCATTACATTCTTTAATTTTTTATAGTTATTATACATCATCATTGTGGCTTTTTTCTTATCTATTTCTAAATCTTTCCATGGATCAATGCAATAAAATGCTTTCATAATATTTAAGTACCATTCCTTTCTATTTTTCTCACATATATTCTTTTTTATTTTTCATAACGCAACTTTGTTTTGGTACTCTTTCATTTCTTCATTCACAATGCTTTTACTTCTTTTTTTAACTTCCATTCCTTCCCACAATTCTTTGTATTTATAATATAGCATTGTTTCTATCAAGTTATTTTCCTTCATAATTCCTTTTACTATCTTATATAAAATTAAAGATGCTGCATGTACTTTTGGGTTTGTTAGATCCCAAGCCTGCTTGCTCTTCTTTCATATATAGAATCCCTCTCTTGACTGGATTCAGTTTAGAACCCCATATAAAATAAAATATAATCATCATTAGTTCCTTTTCATACTTAGTAGGGATCATATAGATGTTAGCAACATAAGCAATTTTTCCTATTACTATGGTGTTCAACAAGTGTGTTTTTTCTATATGAAAATCTATGCTTTCCAAAAAATAGTTATATCCTTTACTTCTTTGAGTACATTATCCCATTGTTATTGTCTGTTTTCATTTCTTTTAGATATTATTTCTAATATATCTATATATTTTCATTGAACTCAGTACCTCCTATCATGTCTTTAAAACCAAATCCTTTATTTTTCCTCATTATTTATACTTAAAGCATTTTTTTAATTTATGCTTTATTTTTCATTTACGTCTTCCATTCATACTTTATTTTTAACAATTAATGCAATATGATCAGCATAATTATACATTATTCACAACTGTACTTCCCGCATTATTTTGTAATGACCGCTACTTGACATTTTATTAATTTCCTTCACTATTACAGAAAATGACGCTACTAGCTGTGCAGCCTTGCTTTGTTCCACATTCTATTTTTATTTCTTTGCCAATCCTGTTCCACATTCTATTTTTATATCTTCCCCAATCCAGCCATTTACATTTAGTTTCACATAGTTTCATAAACAGATTTTATTACTTGTAATATGTTTTGCTTACATTATATGCCTGAAAAAATCCCCCATAATGATTAATATTGAATATTACAATAGGCTTTACTTATATCCCCTATCATAACCTTTGCTTCTGCATTTTTATTTATGATATCATCAATTATTTCTCTTATTATCCATAATAACTCTTGACTTCCTTTTTCTTTTCTTCTGAATAAATTTTGGTCATATATTCTATCCATTTTTGTAACCTTTTTATTATTTTTCTCATATATATTTTATAATCCATATTTTGAAATGTTATAGGTTTCCAATTTTTTTATCTCCTCTTTATTTTTTTTTTAATATAAATTTTATAACTCCTGTACATATCTCTTTCATTTTGATTCCAGTTTCTAACCATTCATTCATTACTTCTATAAAATTATTTTTGCACTCCTTCATTTCTTTATACATACCATATTCAATTCCATCCAGTTATGTTGCAGAATTCATGTTAATATCTTTTAGAATTTCATTCAATTCTTTCATAGTTATTTTATTCTAAATACTAATTATCTTCGTTATTTAATTTTTCACCTTTATAAATTTGTTCGGTTTTCTTCTATTTTAACAAATAATTCCAATACATATTCTTTAATAATTTTGTATATTCCTTCTTGTTGAATTATTTGCTTACCTTCCTTATTTTTAATTCATATATCATTTTTCCTTCTTTTATTATGTTACTGAAGTATGGTGCTACCTCTTCTTTCTTTCCTTGTAAACAATATTTTTGTTTATATAACAAGTCGTTAATTTTAATTTGATTCATTTTATATATTTCTCTTTCTTTTTTATAAAAGGAATATTTCTTCTCTAATAAGTCTCTGAATGTTTCTTGACTTAGTATCTTATATTTCTCTTTTTCTTTTCTTTTTTTTCTTATATATTATAAAAAAAAGTTTATATTTATCTTTAAAATTAAGCCACCAAACAGTCCAGTTCTCATAAAATTCTGTCATATTCATACGATTTTTTCATAATTCCATACATTCTTTTTTCTCTTCTAAATCTAATTCCTTTTCATTAATTCGCTTTATTCTTTTTCTGATTGTTATATATTCTTCATTTTCCTGTACTTTAACTCATATAGCCACATGATCTGAAAATCCAGCATACTTAATTCCTTTTTCAACTTTGAAACTATCAGATATTAAAAAATAATAAATGTCTGTCCTAATTTCATTCCTTTTGTAGGTCCAGTGGTTATTCTCCCTTTCCACTTCTCATAATTTATTTAACCATTTTAACATCACAATTTTTCTTGTTTTTTTTTTCTTAAATTACAATTAAAATCACCCATCACTATAATGTCTATTTTTACACAAACATATTCAAGAATATTTTAATTTCTCTCTTTTTTGGGACATATGCATATAAAGCTATAATTCTATACACATATTTTTCCATCTCAAGTCTATTACAGTAATTCATCCTAGTTCCACTGTGGTTACAGCTAATATTTTAATGCTTTCTTGACATACTATACAAATGCCTGAGCATGTTTCCTTCCCCATGTTCTAGACTACTGCACCATTCCAAAGTTTTTCAGTTTGTGTTCTTTCTTCCTCTGTTAATAATCTGATATCTTCTAAAACAATAATATGTGCATCTACTGTAGCACACCAGTGTAATATATTCCCCTCATAAGATTTTTCATATTGTGGACATTTAAAGCTAATATTTTCAGCTTTTCAGAACAGTTAATATAATAAAATTGTATCCCTTTCTTTTCTTATTTTCTCTAAGCTTTATATTTTTGAATTTTCTTTTCCTTTCTGTAGCTCTTTTCCCTATCAAATTATTTTTATTTCTCACTGTGCACCAGTCAGCTTCTTCACTTGTTTCCTGTGTTTCTTTTTCCTTGTTACTTTCTTTAACTTCATATATAACCTCTTTATCAGTCACATCTTTTTGTACATGTTCTTGTATAACACATTCTTCCATCCCTTTGTCCTGTATAATTTCATTTTCATTTTTATTTTCTTGCACATTCATTTCACATTCTAGCCATGAATGACCAGTATTGCCACATTTTTGCATTTTAAGTCACATTTTGTGCATGATACTCTGTCTTACCACATAAATAACATGTAAAAAAGAAAAAAAATGAACCAAACGGCTGAATTAAACCACGATAATTTACTGCAAAAGAACCCAGATAGAAATCACAAAAGTAAGCGCTTTCGTAAGGCACAATAGCCAAACTTCATCAGACAAATTCATCTCACAAGTGCTCAACATTTATATTACAAACCACACCCACTAAGCAATTAATCCACAATTAATCACTTAAAATACATAATACTTGCAGAATGATTGAATGTTAAAAATATATAATAAATCATACTTGAAAACAAAAAAATATGTTATACAATGATAAACAATTCATGAATAAAAATTTTATTGTTATTATTATAAAATTACCTATCCAATACCCTAAGCTTCAATTTGCTACTAATAGAGATAGCATCATTCAAACCTGGGGATACGTGGGCATTAAGGAAGACCTGTCACCAAACTTCCTTGTCCTCCAACCATAATTTCCAAGGACAGCCCCTGTTACCTCTTCTAACCTGCTGCAACACCAAAAATTTTAAAACATGGTCAGGGAATTTTTTGATATGCCTATATAAGGCATTCTTTTCGTCACAACGGCAAACATCATACAGATGTTCATATATTCTCTGGTCCAGCTTCCTTTGGGTCTTTCCAACATAAAAGCTGGCACAGTGAGAACACAAAGCCGCATATACTACTCCTTGTGTGTGACAATTAAATTTCCCTTTAACACTCATTTCTTTATTACAAATCTTCACCTTAGATGTAATTAAAATATGTTTACACTGACTACAGGCCCCACAAGATGTGATTTTACCTTGTATCTTAGTATCCTTCACTTGCTCCAAAATATTTTTGATATTCCTCCCCCTCCTGAAAACAATTTCAGGGTGTTCACCAAAGAGGGCCTCCATAGCAGGATCACTTTTCAAAACAATCCAATTCTTATTAACTTAATCTTGTACAGAATAACTATCACTGGAAAACGTAGTCACGAAAGGGCAGGAAAATCTCTCTCCCAATTCGGACCCACTGGGTTTCCATTCACCACCATGAACAAGGGTAACACCAGGAACAATAGAGCTCCCATCCATGTCCATTCCATGCAGAGATACCACCGGACTCAAAACACTTGCCCCCATATTATTTAAAATGGGTTTGTAAATCCCTTTGAAACATTTGTCTACCACTTCCTTCCTAATATTATTAATTAAATACTTAGGATAAGCCCTGTCTACAAACAGTTGACACATAAAGTCACATTCCCCTAAAAAGTCCACATAACTAGAGACCATCCAGGCTGCTCTCACCAACTGCCCTTTAATAATACCACGTTTAGCATGCATAGGATGGTTACTATTAAAATGCAGTATATTATTTGAATATGTTGGCTTTCTGTATATTTTTGATTTCAGGAAACCTTCCTCAGTTTTAACCAATAACACATCCAAATACAACACTTTAAACAATTCAAAACTGTAAGTGAACTTCAGAAATGTGGTACTCTCTTTAATATAATTGATAAATTCCACTATACTTTCCACAGTTCCCCTCCATGAAATGAATAAATCATCCAGGTATCTCAGGTATAATATAATATTAGTAAAGTAAGGGGAGGGAAATAAGAAATGTTTTTTCCCACCAAGCAATGACTATATTCGCAAAAAGTGGGCCACAGGGAGAACCTATGGCCACCCCTAAAAGCTGCTTAAAAAAATGCCCCTCAAAATAGATGTAATTGTTCCATAACACCGTATCCATCAATTGGGTATGAATATTGATACTGTCCTGCGGCACCCCAAATTCTTCAAACAGAAAATCAGAGAACCAATTGAGACCAACATCCTGGGGGATACAGCTATAAAGCTCCTTAACATCAATAGTGAGAAAGATGATATCTTGATTCACCATATCCACGCCGTTACATTTCTCCAAGAAGTGCCAGGAATCCCAGCAAAGATGTGAAATATTCATAACCTTCTCTTTCAATTTATGGACCAAGTACTTAGCAACATAGCTAGTCTTGGACCAGGAAGAGTCAACAATGGGTCTAAGTGGGGGGGTTGACCAAGTCCTTATGGATCTTGGGAATCCCAAAGATCCCGGGAATTTTAGGAACATCCGTAGACATATAATTATACTCATCAATCCCTATCTGGTCCTGGGTTAACATGTCCATAAGATCACTATCAATTTTATGATAAGCAATGTTAACCTTATTCAAAGAGGCTTCAGTATAGGTATATATATATAGCAAATCAAACATTTTTTGCACATAGTCAGCCCTGGTCATAACAACCACCCCTCCCCCCTTATCTGGTTGCATGACCCTCAGGTTCTCACTTCTTAATTCATTTAAGAGACCCTTTTCCACTTCAGTGATATTAGCATCAACAGTATTTTTACCCAGAAAATGCTGGAAATCTGTTTCACACATTTTTTTAAATGCTTTTATAGCAAAGTGCAATTCAGGGTTAAAACTACTAAGCATTCTCAAACATTGACTGTTAGCATTAAAAACATCACTATCATTCCTATGCATGAATTTTAAATTAAGTCTACGTGTATACAATTTAAGATCACATATTAGTTCACCAATATCACTTTTCCTACTCGGTACATAATTAAAACCTTTACAAAACAGGTCAGCATGTTGTATTGTCATACACACATCAGTGTAGTTATAAACTTTGAAGTTTTTTTTAGAGTTGGTAATAACATTCAAATTGCTAACCGTCACCTCCATCATCTCCTCGTTTTTGAATACTGGCCAAGTCTCTGCCCTTGTTGCTTCCAGTTGCCACCCTGCGGATATGGGCTCCACTGCTGCTGAGCCTGGTTTCTGATCCATTCCAAATGTCTCGGCCCATGCTCCTCTAAAGGGGCCTCCTCTCCTCTGTTGCTGAAAAAAACAATTTCACCATTAATCTGCTGAGAAGAACCTTGTTGCTTACCCTGCAATGATGGAGGCAGAGGGTAAGCAAATCCACCCTGATAGGCATGCCTGTCCCTTTCAAGCTTCTTGGATTTACGGTTGGCAGTAACTGCCGTAATATCATCCACTTGCTGGAAAACATGATTGTACAACAGCTTGTTCTGTTCCCTAATGTCCGCCTGCTGAATCCTCACATCTAAGACCTGAATCTCCTCTTGCAGCTTGCCCAAAG
Organism: Protopterus annectens; assembly: GCF_019279795.1. NCBI lineage: Eukaryota > Metazoa > Chordata > Ceratodontiformes > Protopteridae > Protopterus > Protopterus annectens. The sequence continues at coordinate 380,705,575 of NC_056725.1, forward strand.
CCTTGTTGTTAAGCTTACACATCAGCTCAAGGAGTTCGCAGCCATGATGGTCAAAGAGAGCCAAAAGCTCTTGATGGTACAGAGAATGTGGAATAATCCCATTCGGGAATTTCCACATACATAGACCATTTGGAATTTGCTGCACCTTAAGGCATTCATGAAAATACAGGTTCTCCTGTTGAATTTTTTTGAAATCCAACAATTTACTTTTGAAGTTGGATAGAAGAGAGTCCATGTTCGAAAAATCCCCCTGCTGACCTGAAACAGGTGGTACACCCCCCTTTAACCATCGGTCTAGTGTATCCATAGATACATCTACAATATTGGTACAACAAGCACCAGTAATGCCATTTTGCACCTGTCCTTGTCCTAAATTTGGTGCAGAAAGGCCAGGATCAACCAAAGCATACATATGACCACGTAAAACACATGGAGTATCTCTAAAATCTTGCTCAGAATGCAAGTCCCCCTGAGTGCTAGCTCCATTACATCCTTAGTCTTGGGTAATGTCAAAGAAAAAACTACTTCAAAAAGATCAACACACGGCAGGTTCAGGTTAAGGCACTTTAATCTTGCAGCAAGGAGACAAAAACATGCTAATACAGTTTGTCTAACTAGAATCAGGAAGTGAAGCCATTCTTATACATTTCTTACAAGGCATTGCCTACTAAGCTGACGTAATAAATCACAAGTTCTTACAATATTATTTCATAGCAGCTGTTTGTCCATGATTTTCTGCTGGCATATCAAGTTTATGAAAAAACTTCCTAAGAAAAACAACGTGGCCTTGGAGACCACCGGTTAGATACAACTTCTCACTATATGATGTTACCATTCAAGGTACTACGGCTAATTCGAGCACAATGCAAGCACAGATTATAGTTCATTTCTTCAAGCAGTCTTTTTTCAACTGTATCTATCTTTTCTGCAGCTGTGCATGTTCTTATAACATGAACAGAGCTGATTGTTCAAGTTCAATAACACTATAGAAAACAGTATTGTTCTATTCATTATTTTCCTGACCTAGCAGATAATCACCTGCTTCTCAGTAAATTTCCAAAAGGCATAAACATGAATTTTGCTGTGTTAGCAAATACTGGGTCAGAGAGCATCTTGCAGTTTCAGAAAGCATCTTGTAATTTCATATAAAACTAAGCTATACATAAAATAGAATGAAATGTGTTAACCCTTTTAGCTTCTAATAAGCATTAAACATATACATTAATACATATTTTTCTGACATTTCCCCCCTGTTAATACTTTTTATTCTATTTTCAAAAGCATAAACAGTTTGCTTCTTCTCCTAACCTCTTCTGTTCAGAATTTGCAGTTAAGAGAGTCATTCAGTTTAAACTTATGAAAGTGTTTCATCTTTCAACAGTTCTTCAAATTCGGTACTTTGATACAAAGTCTCAGAAACTGACATGTCTATAAAATCTTTAATTAATCTTTTCATGCAGGGAATATCACAACAAACACACACTTCTAATAGGAGTAATCCCACACAAATGGCAATCAGGATGTTCATTAGGAAGGTACCCCACCTCCCAAACAAATTCTGGAAAAAATCCATCAGTGGGTTTGGGCCTGGTTTGGTCATGGCCGACACTTGCTGAATCACCTCAAGGTGATTGTCTATTTCATGCTGGTTGTCAGGAATATACAAACAGCACTCCTCTTTTATTAAAGCGCAAGTACCACCTTTCACCGCTAGGGTGAAGTCGAGAGCCATGCGGTTTTGAAGCACCACAGTTCTCATAGCGTTCAGTTCATCAGTTACTAATTCGAGAGCAGAAAAAGTTGCATTGCTCATTACTTTGAGAAGTTTGGACAGTTTTCTCAGCTCCCAAATCGATTTTACTGTGCCATATGCAGGGGCTATACCTGCCCACGATATAATAGTGTCACTCAAGTCCATGTGTGTCAGTTTATCTTTGTTTTTCACGGAGTTATGGTTTCTCCAGCCTGCTTCGATTTGTCCCACTGGATTCTCAGCTTTCTTGATTGGATTTACAGGTTTCTTGGTGACCTCTCTGACATTTTGATTTCTTCCCTGAGGCAAAACTGCAGTGTGTCATATGGCCGGAACCAGGTAACCCAAAAACAACTGCCGGACCAATTCTCAGGTAACCATTTGTATGCCTTTTTCCCACACACAAAATAACAATCTTCTACTTTAGTATTAATATATACTTGCCCTGCATGAAACATTTTTCTATCAATGATAGATAGCTGTTTAAAAAGAACAGGATTATGTTGTACTTCATTAATTGTTTTGTGCATTGACTCAAGAAATGAGTCATAGTTTGTATCAGAAATGGAACCTGCATTATTAGCTTTGGTATAACATTTGTAAGGAACAGTCACATTACAATTGCTCCAACCCACCTGAACAGTATCATTTTTGTAAAAACATATAATTCCCTTTTGTGTAACAGGCGGGTACAATGCTATTTTGTCTTGTGATTTCACAGTTGTAGTATCAAAAATCAAATTTTCCCAGGTCTCATTGACCCCTAGGGGGCAGCAGTCATTAACAATCCCCCGTATGCTGTTGGTATAGCTGTACAAATTCAACAATTTGAAACATTAAAAGTCTCAGCATACACATATTTGATCGCTTGGTAAGTGTTAAAGTTTGGATGCCAGTCTATGAGTAAAGCATCACGTTTATTCAGTTCAGCTCATGTGGCTGGAAAAAGGAAAGGCCACAGCAAAAAGATTATTGTTATCAATATAGTTAACAGAATGATCATGCAATACTTCTGAAGTTGTTCTACATTCCTATTTGCTCTATATCTGGTTATTTTGTTCTTGTGTAACAGTAACAAGTTTTTTGTCCAGTTCAAAATTTTTAACCAGTTTACAGTGTGTCAGATGAATCCAGGATGCTCGCTCTGCGATCTTGACTGCAGTGGGTGTTGACAGTAGCACTTGGTATAGCCCTTCCCACTTCGGTGACATCTAATTCTTCTTCTTGATGACTTTCACCCAGACCCACGTGCCTGGGACTACTGCTGCTTCCGATGGTCTGGTTTGTTCTTTATCTGAAACAGAATTTAACTGCAAAAGTTGTTTATTACTTAGAAGTCGTCTCATATATTCTGCGAGTGAACTGTCAGCCTCTTGGTCTGCAGGCATGAGAGGTTTCCACTGAGGTATATAGTATGCCCTCCCAAATAATTTTTCAAAAGGAGTTAACCCCTTTGCATTTGGAACAGTTCTCATGCTCAACAGTGCCAGAGGCAGGCAGTACACCCAATTCTTTTGTGTCTCACTAATTAACTTCCTAAGTTTATTTTTCAAAACCCCATTATGCCTCTCTACAAGTCCTGCGGATTGTGGATGGTATGCACAATGGTTTTTCAAGGAAATTCTGAAATATTGGCTCAACTGTTGTATAGTTTGATTTACAAAGTGTGTGTCATTGTCACTGTAGATCTTTTCCGGTATACCAAATCTAGGAATAATTTCTTTAACAAGGACTTTTGCAACAGTAGCTGCATCTGGATTTTTGGTCAGAAAAGCTTCCACCCATTTGGAAAACATATCTATAATGACAAGACAATACTTCTTATTTTCGCATTTGTTCAGTTCTATGAAATCCATACAGATAGTATGGAATGGGTACAGTGGTGCAGGGAAACTCCCTTGCTTAGGCTTCAACGCCCCTTGTGCATGATGCTTGTTACAAACATGGCATGCCACACAAAAATTTTTTGTGTAGTTTGTAAATCCATATGCTGTGAACACTCGATTCACTAACTGTGCCATCCCCCTGTTGAGACATGGCACTGCCCATGGCTCAACAAAGCTGCATATCTAAACAAATTAGACGGCAAAATCGGTTTTCCTACTTTGGAGATGTACAGCCCTTTCTCAAGAATTGCTCCTCGTTTTATCCATTTCTGTTTTTCTGCTTTCGTAGTAAGTGTCTGCATTGTTTTCAACATTTCTAAATCTAAAATCTCAGAAGGTTGTAATTCCTCACTAAAAAGAAATATTTCTGAAGCTAAAGCTGCCTGCTTTGCAGCTGTATCAGCTCTCGCATTACCTTTTGAAATCCTATCCTGTTGCTTGATATGAGCTACACATTTACAAATAGCTACTTTCTGAGGTAACTGAATAGATTCTAACAAATCTAAAATAAACTGCGCATGATTAATCAGTTTACCAGTAGATGTTATCATTCCTCTATTCTTCCACTGTTGCGCAAAAACATGTACAGTAGAAAAAGCATACTGGCTGTCAGTAAAAATGTTCACACATTTACCCTTTGCCAAGGTACATGCCCTTGTCAAGGCAATCAATGCTGCTGCTTGTGCAGATAAGTTGTGTGGTAAAGACTTTGCTTCTAAAATCTCAGTATCAGAAACTACTGCATACCCCACTAGGTTCTGCCCTGTAGGACCCCTTCTGCATGAGCCGTCTACGTAATATGTCACCTCAGCATCATCCAAGGGAACATCCGTTAGATCTTTTCTAGGCAGTGTCTTTTGCTCAATTTCCTACAGGCAGCTGTGTGGTGTGCCGTCTGCAGGGGTCGGGAGTAAGGTAGACGGATTCAAAGTTGTACATCGTTCAATTGTCATATGAGGTTGGCTCAACAGTATAGTCATACAGGAAAGATGTCTAGCAGGAGGAAGATATGCTACTTTTTCTTGCAGTAAAATAATCGTGACTGCATGAGGCACTCTCAATGTGAGTGGGTGGAACAACACTACTGAGGCTGAAGCCTGTACTGCCATTGCAGCTGCGACTACTGCTTGTACACAGTGAGGCAGGGATCGCGCCACTGGGTCCAGCTGTGATGAATAGTAAGCTATGGGGCGTTGCTTGTCCCCATGTTGCTGTGTTAACACTGATGTCATATAACCTTGCTTACAATCTGCAGTTTGGAAAAAGCGTTTATGATAGTTTGGTAATCCTAAAACGAATGAGGATGCTATCAACTGTTTTAGTTTGCAAAAAGCTGATTCTGCTTCTGGTGTCCATTGTAATAAATTTTGGGCTGCCATAGGCTTCTTGTATATCAAGTTGGTCACTGGAGCGGACTCCAAGGCATAGTTTGGAATCCAACTCTGACAGAAATTAGTCGTACCCAGAAAGGACATCATTTCCTTCTTGGTAGTCGGTTTGGGTGCTTGTAAAATTGCTATTTTCCTATCTTCATCTAATGTTCTGCCTTCTTTGGATATTACATATCCCAGGTATTTAACCTGCTTTCTCCAAAGCTGCAACTTGTTTTTGTTTACTTTATGTCCTTGAGTGGCTAAAAAATGTAATAATGCTATGGTATCTTCTCTGCATTCTTGCTGGGTGGGGGCTGCCAGCAGGATGTCGTCTACATAAAGTAAAATCTGACTGCCTCTCAGTGGGCTAAATCCTGCCAAGTTGCTTGCCATCTCTTGTGAGAATATTGTTGGACTTTCACAATATCCCTGTGGTAGTCACGTGTATGTATACCTTTTCCCTGAAATGTGAATGCAAACCAATGTTGGCTGTCAGGGTGTATCGGTATCGAAAAGAACGCATTGCTAATATCTACCACAGAAAAATACTTCTGTTGAGGCTTCAAATCATTCAATAGGGTGTGTGGATCTGGCACCGTAGGTGCTCTAGGTATTACTGCATCATTTACAGCTTGTAAATCTTGGACCATACGCCATTCTTCGTTTGCTTTCCTGACAGGAAATAAGGGTGTGTTACATGGTGAATCGGGAGATTCTACCAGTACTCCTTCCTTAAGTAAAGCTGCTATCATAGGTTTAATTCCTACTTCTGCATCTTTCCTTAAGGGATACTATCTCTTCTGTGGTCTAAATGCTGATTTTGGCATGATAGTGACTGGTCCTGCTGTACGAATTAGTCCTACATCTGATTTCCCTGTTGACCAGAGAGTTTCTGGTATGCTCCATAAGGCATTCTCTTCCTCTTCTAGTAAGAGTGCTAATCAGCTGTCCTCGCTAGGCTGCAAGTGTACAGCTGGGTGTGTCTGTGTTATCCAGTTTAACCTCTGCTTCTGTACTCCCTGTTCTGACAATTCTAACTCCGTCTGTTTTTCCCACTTTGTGATTTTTTTCTCCTAGGTCTGCCCATTTCACATTCTTGTCCTTAGTCAAACTAACATGTGGTAATCGATTAGATTTATAGAGTGCAAAGAATTCCTGGGGCAATGAACAGCTAACTACACTGTTCCCTTCTGTATCCCAGTACAGATTACGTAATACTAATCTGTTTGCATGGTTTCTAAACAGTTCTTGCTCATATTCTTTATCAGGTCCTGGTGTGCTACAACAATACAGAGTACAGTGCAACAAATGCTGTTTATCAGTGTCAAGGGAGGGGGACTTACTGATGGCTACATTCATCATCTCTTTGGTTACTGCCTCTGGACCAGTCATGACCAAGTCCTGGCTGTACCAATAAAATGTTTCGCCGTCCGGTCGCACCACAAAAGTATCCATTTGTCACTGTGCTTCCATACCCTGCATAGTTGGAACTACTGCTATGCCAAATATCTGCATAAGATCTCTGCCCAAAAGGTTTACCAGGCATTTTGCAGAAACAACAATTTTACTTTTCTGGGTCATCCCTGAAACAGGGTCAGTTATTGCTATGTTATGGGAGAGTGGCTCCCGATACAGCTGTCCATTAGCTGCTTTCACTAATATGTAATCGAGTGATTCTGAATTTTCTGGTAGTTTGGAAGGATGTATCAGGGTCCGCGATGCCCCTGAGTCACACAGGAATTTAACTTCCCTCCCCTCTACCAGAAGTGTAACTTACGGTTTCATGTCTACTAAGTAGAGCTCTAAGCTCAATAATGCTAAGTCCAAAATTTCACTTTCTTCACCATCTGCAATTTCTTGCACTTCCTCTATTTCTTCTATCACATTCTCTACTCCCTCTACCACATTTGCATTTGTCTTTTCTTGGTTATTCCCTTCTAGTGATTCCTGACTATCATGTAGTCAGTCCTCACCCTCCTTATCTTCCATGGCTACCTTCTTGTTTTGCTTGCAATCCCTTGCTAAATGTCCCTTTTTTTCCACATTTAAAACATTCACCCCTTTTCTTTCTCTCTTCAAACTCCTCTGATCGATTATCAGATTGTTTGTTTCCCTGAGCATTTTTCTTGCCCTTTTTCCCGGACTGTACTACATAAACTTCTGCTCCATCTTCTACAGAAAATACTTGGGCTTTCTTTTCCTTTTTACAGTTAAAATGCCTTTCGGCATGTCTAGCATATTCAAGTAGTGACTGTAATCTACTTGTATGATGATCTACCATGTGCTGTGTAATAAAGCTGCTTATGGGCAAAATACTGCCTTTTAAAAATGCATTCTTTAGCTGTTGCTCATACGGGGAATCATGTGTTTGGTCTTCAGGTACCTGCATTCCACAATGGTTATTAAAACACTCTAATAATCTAGCATAATATCTGTCAACAGTTTCACCTTCTTGTTGGATGCATTGATTAATGCAAGTCCAGTCTGCCCTAGGCTTCCACTTCTCAGAGATTCGGTCTGTTAGACCTTTCACTCTGTTATCCAGCTCTGCGTTGCTATGTGGGAGTGGCTTGTGTTCTGTGTCACGGGGATTCCAGTTGCCACTGATCATGTGCCAATCTGGACCTACGATTTGTCTAACTACTTTTTCTACTTCTTCCCCATTTAAATGATAACTTAACCTCATGCCCTGTAAGTCTTCTAAGAATTTTCTAAAATTAACTTTTGGATGGGGAATTCCCTCTGTAGCTTTCCGGATGTCTTCCAGTGTCCATGGTCTATATAGTAGGAGAGTTGGGTCCTGCCCTTCCTGTCCTGCCTGAGGATTTGGTACTTCTATGAGTGAACATATCTCTTCTTCACTCATAGCTCGTGAATTTTTGTTCATTTGATATAACTCAGTAGCCCCTCTTAAGTTACGTGTTCGAGACATAGTCTCGACAGAATCTCTGACAAACGGTCTTGGCTTCGCGGAGACAGCCGGGTATAGTGGGGGTGGACCAGCTTGTCCACTTACTTCATATTCTGGTAAGGGAAGCGGAGGGGGCGGAGGGGCTGATGCTATTATCAAATTATTGTCCTCTTTATCTAGAAACATAGCTTTTGAATTATTACTTTTTTGTTCCCTATGGTTTGCTTCCTCAATCCACCTGTGTGCCTGAGGAATGCCTAATTGACATTGCTTTTTTACCTGACCTTTTGCGTCAGTTTTAAGCTGTTTGACAAGTTTAATAAGTGAGGATTTTTCTAATTTGCCATCAAATTCATATTTATTAACCCATTTTGTATAGTACCTAACATTGTCGGCATGCTGTAATTGCATATATTTTGCATCTTCAGTTAACGGTGGATCTTGGGAACTTTTTTTGCACTTATTTCCCATATTGTCCTGACTGTTAAAATGTTACGTAACCCTTCTTATCTTTACGTGGTACCATGATTTCTCTTTTTCACAGTTTATCTAGAATAACTGCCTTACCTATTCTGTTTCCCTGATCTATGACAAGACTGCAATCTTCCTGTCCCTTACTTGTACAAGACAAATCCCCTGACAGATGATACAAATCAAGTCCCTGATCTAAAACAGAAAAAAGGTAAATCTCACCTTACCTGAGCCTCCGTGATTGATCGTCTGGTTCGAGGAAAAAATGTTAACTCGTCCTCCAGTTGCAGATCAGAACAGTGGCTGGCCTCTTTTGAACGACAATTCAGTCGGAGGTCTTTCAGAGCAGGAGAACCGATGTGGTCTCTTCCCCGTATGGTTTCATGCCACCTGGCCCATCTGACCTGAGGTGAAGTGAGAGTTTTCGGTCCGAAGGACCAATCTGTCAAAGAAAAAACTACTTCAAAAAGATCCACCTGGATGCCTGGAACTGGAACAAGAAGTCCATTGTGTCACACTCATATGCTTCCCCCTACTACCAGGAGTAGAGGAAGTTCCCCAGTGCTCTGACCAAATTTCCCCCAGTAGTAAAAATTCCACTAACTATCTTCCTGGAAAAGAGGCTACTAGCCTAGTGGGACTAACACAGTCAACAAAGGATAGATGAGTAAATAAATAAATATATAAATAAATAAAATACTTTTTTAAAATCAGAACATTAAAAAAATGCTACTGCATAATGTTATTAATACCTGTAAAACTGGAAATACTATGCCAAAAAGAATATATTAAGTATGCTAAGCAATGCACGTAGTGTAATAAACAGAAAGACAGATTTTCTTGTACATCCAGACTATGAAAAAGAAGTGTTTAAACAGCCAGTTTCAATTAAGTATAGCACTGCAAATCTTCATACAGCACAATAAAACAATTCTAAGTTCTGTATTAGTAAACATTCTATGAAACTTAAAATAAGTATGTTGGAGCATTTAAAACAATGAATTGTCTAATTAAATGTGCGAAGAGGAAGTGAACTGTAACTTTGTATAAAGATTTGATATGTCAAGAATTAATGCGCTAAAGAGTTTTAGCAACTAAAAACTGATCAAATTTAAATGATAGAAGGTATAGAGTGCCCGAACTGAAGAGGAACATAATATAGTATTGCTGTAATTTGAGCAGCTGAGACTATTTCTGTGGTTAGTGAATTATTTTAATTTAATTTTAATTTAATGGGCTATGACAGTTTTGTCTTTGAAACACAGATCTGTCACAAGAGGATGTGAAATTTATATAAAATGGTTAAATATTACCGATAAAGCTGCGTGTTAGTGCTTGTTTTTTGTGAGATAATATTGAACAGTGGACTACAGAACGTATTAATCAATAATAGGCAATCAGAAGTTTTTAAAAACTGTACACACTGTCAACAAAAGAATCTCTAAATATATTTTGCACCATCCCCCTCAGATCAGGATAAAACAAAGGGAGGAGGTGTTTCAGTGGTTATAAATGACAAGTACACTGCTAGACTGGTCCAACAACATGACTCACTTGAGCTGCTCCATGCCCAACTAACCATAGGTGTGACCCCTATCATATCCTTGATAGCTACAGATCCCCTAACATGAGTCTAGAAAACCACACCTCCTACCTAAACTTACTGGAATCTGTTAACATTCAGCCTAGCACTATACTTATGAGTGACTTCAACCACCCCTCCATAACCTGGAAGACTTATATGACTCATAATTCACTTACTCAGATTTTTTTGGACTTTGTCAACGCAAATACCCTGAAGCAACTAGTTAGCTCCCCACCTTGAGGTACAAATATCCTAGACCTAGTACTCATGAACATAGGGGAATGCTGCTCCCTCCCATACATTAACTCCTCCCTCATGAGATCTGACCACAAAATGATCTCCTTTAGTATTAAATCTAACCTAGAACCCCCATCAAACTCCAAACCAGTTAAGAACTTTGCTAAAGTCAATTACCTCAAACGAAATGACAGATTATTAAACTTCCAAGCCCCTGCAAACCCAGATGACACTAAAGCCTACTCTGAGCTGTACCCAAAAGCACTGTACAACCATATTCACAGCAGCCCAGAGGAAGCAGTACCTGTCCGAGTCAAACCTATCATTACTGGCAAAAATAAACCACCTTGGCAGACCCCTAGCATAAATAGGCTATTCAACAAAAGGAAAATAATCCTCTTCAAAGCCAAGCAGGAATAGACAAAACAGTGCCAAAAGACACTCACCAGTCTAAACAAACAAACAAATCAGAGAGCTAGTCAAATCTGCCAAAGCAAACTACGACCTAACAATACCTTCCCTGGTGAAAGATAACCATAAGGCTTATTTTAATTATGTTTGTAACCTCAGGGGAAACACTCAGTAATGTGCTCAGTTAATCATGAATGGCAACACTTACATCCAGCCTGAAAGTATAGCAAACCTGCTGGACAAGTTCAGTTCAAACTTCTAAACAAAACACCAAGCGAAATTAGTGCAACTCACCAATCACGAAAAATAAAAAAATATCACCACCAAACTGTGGATATCATGAAACCGACATGTTTATTAATAAAATAACAAGGATTAAAAGACTAAGCACTTTCACCAGTCATATCTAAAGGGCTTCATCAGAGTAAAACAATTAAATCAGAGGTTGAATAAATAGGCTTTAACTAATCACATGACTAAACAGTTCATTCAATCAGAGTGTGGGAAAACAGCAGCAATTAAAACTATATGCTATGATACACTCCTGAAACAACCAGCATAGTAACATCTTTAACACAAAGTGAAAGATGCCCCCTTAAAAAAAGAAATTTTTTATTGAAATAAGCAACGCTGTCAATAAATAAAAATAACTAAATTCATCAAAATTTGTATTACTTCTTTAAAAATGTATATATATGATAAATCTAACATTGACTAGAAACTAAACAGCAAAACATTTTCCTTAAATGAAGTTCCAGCCCAGTACTTCAAACGTTGAGTGCACTTAATTTCAAAATATCAGAAATAGAACAATGGTGATTAATACCTGGGAACTGTTTGACATGTAACTTCAACTGCCAGACAGTTTCTTTCTTTTCTAACATGCTTTTAATGTTACCACCCCTGTCGGTTACATCAACCTTGTCAATAACAAAAAAAAAAAGAACCTTTTAAAGTTAACACAATCTCTTGAATGCATACTGGTCTTTTTGTTGTTAATGTCCTTAATGTGCTCAGCAATACAATATTTAAGCTTATGGTCTTGCCAATATAAAATGTTTGGCATACCATACAATGCATTACACAGACCACCATTTTCATATTGCAATTGCAACATCCACGGGATTGCATAGAGGGATTGCATAGTAACTGGGAATCAAAACATAAGGTCCATTATTAATATATCAGGTTTGATTTGTGGTGCTCTAAAATCATTATCATTAAATTGTTGTACTCGGGGGGGGGGGGTAGGATAAATACGTTTCTTAGCATATTCTTTAGCATCTGTATGCAGCTTTTATTGCTGCTTTTCTTTTTGTGAAACAACCCCAACTAAATCTTTAAAAAGCATTATAATATTTATCAGTATTAATAGGAAACAACAAATCATTTATGATACTACTGTCATAGCTGGCCTTAGGCACAGGCCAATTAGGGAGCCACCTAGGGCGCCGCTCTAGCAGGGGTGCTTTTCCAGTAAACTGGATGGCATAAATAACCTGGATGGGGCACCAGCTGGTGTGGGGGGTGTTGTGGAGCCCTTTTGCCTAGGGCACCACTTGACCCACGTCTGATCCTGACTACTATTGAGCTCACTAATGTCATTTTTCAATTTCAGTAACTTACGGCCATTGTCCTGTATCAAAATTCTCATAATCACCATACCAGTCGGGTCAAACAACTCTGTTAGTTCCTCATGCATAACTGAATAAGGTTCAGTACCTATCGGATACTTCCAAATACACAAGCCTCTCGGGACTTGGCTCAATGATAGTAGTCCCATCACTTCCACAAATTACACTACCATTTCTCCTTCAACCCACACCAAGCTCTTTGGCATCGAAATTGACAAAAACCTTCACTTCGCTGTCTATATATCCCAAACCATCAAAAAGGTTCACAAAAAAAAGAGGTACACTCTACAGACACAAAAAACTTCCTCTTAGATCAAGCTAGAATTACCCTAGCACAAACTCACCTATTGTCCACACTAATGTATGCAGCACCTATTCTTACCCATATCAGAAAAATAGACCTGGATAAACTTGACTCATGCTATAATAAGATTGCCAAGTTTGCTAATAATCCCACCCTCAGAACACACCACTGTATAGCTCGTAGGGACCTACAATGGTTAGAATTTCTGCAACTTCTCAATTACCACCAGCTCGTCATTGCTTACAACATTCTAAAATATCCTGATAAAACTCCATCACTAGGGCAACTACTTACTCAATACACAACAAATCCCCCCCCCCCCCGCTCTAATAACTAATCACTCCTCTGTATCACTAGAGCTAACAATACCGCAGGAAAAGCACTATTCTCCCACACCTTGGCTAGAAACTGGAATACCCTCCCCCCTTCGTTGACCGCTAGCTCCTCTACCTCACACTTCAAAAACACCCTAAAATCACACCTAATGAATACCTGGTTATGTCCATGTATTACATAAAAAATTAATGCTTCCTACCTTTCACTCCCTACTGACCAGGAAGGCTTTTCTATTACTTCACTAATACTCTACAGTACTAACAGTTAATCTAATAGCTAGTAAGCAGCTCATTAACCATGCTCACTGCTGAGATGTATTCTGTCTGTATTTATATTCCAGTTTGAAAATGTTAATAATGTTGTTTAAATGTATCTTGTCTGTCTTAGAATTCCTACATGTAAATATCTATTACTGTTCGTCACTGTGAGCTTGTTCTTAAATTTCTGTATAAGACATTTATTATTGTTAGTTATTGTGGAGCTTTTCTCCCAGGGCCTCTGCTGTAAATGGACCTAGTCCAGTCAGACTTTCCCAGTAAACAAATGTAAAATAAAAAATAAAATAAATAAAATAAGGATTTAGTAAGAAACATTTTGTCCATCTGCAATGACCTATATTTCATAGTCAAGTGATCTAAGCTGACAGATGCTTTTCTAATGTGCCACGGTCATTGTATACTCAAGTTGGAGTGGTAAATTCAAAATCCAGACTGCTCAACCAATTTATAATATCAACTGGTGTGGGTTCATTGCTGTTTGCAGGTCTATGTGTTCAAACTTCTCCCCCCATCACCTCCAACCACACCCAAAGAAATACCCGCAACCATCCTCCACTGGTCATTACGAGGGAATAGGTCCTTACTGTGTTCTCTGAAACTAAAAACACAGCCTCCATGGGTCCCAACAACATTCCAGAATGCTTCTTATATAGCTTAAAATAGAATCTATCAGGGTCATAAGAAACCTTCTTTAACCACAGCCTCTGGATGGGCTTTGTCCCACAGGATTGGTGGACTGCCACATTCATCTTTCTGAAGAAGGAGGGCACAGCAACTAACCCAGGGGACTACAGACCCATAAGCTTGAACAGTCTTATCTGCAAGGCCATGGAGAGAATTATCATCAACCTGATTAATAATGACAAAGGAACTCTAGACACACTGGACCAGACACAGTTTGGCTTTGTCAAAGGGAGGTCTTGCCTGCTAAGTCTGGTACATTTCTTCAAGAAAGTCACCAGGGCCAGGGATGAGGATAAAACAGTACACACCACTTATCTAGACCTGGCCAGAGCTTTTGACACAATCCCACACACAGGGATCACAGATAAATTTACTAAGTTAGGCATAAACACCTACATCATCATATGGATAGCCGACTGGTTCACTGACAGGACACATGTTGTCCAGATAGATGAATTAACTTCTGATAAAAAACCTGTTACTAGTGGTGTCCCACAAGGTTCAGTGTTGGGACACCTCCTGTTTGGTATATACTTCTCTGAGATGAAGACCAATATTGGGGGCCTCTGGCTCTCCAATTTCACCAATGACTGTAAGTTGGGAGCAATCATTGAATCCCCAAATGATGTTGACATACTAAAAACAGGCCTAAAAATGACAAATGACTGGTGCCAAAACCATGGTCTGAGACTAAATGCTAAAAGATGTGTAATCATACCCTTTGATAAATCAGATATCCCTGCAAATTATAATACTGATAGCACACCCCTAAAACTAGACCTAGTGGTGAGGGACCTAGGAATGCAGATAGATAGTAACCTAAACTTTGATCACCAGGTAGCTGTGGGAGTGAGTAAATCCTTCTGTGTGGCTCAACTCATAAATAAAGGCATGGCATTAAGATCAAAGGAAGTAATAGTGCTATTGTACTCGGCCCTTATCAGGCCCATAATTCAGGACAGTGCTTCCTTCTGCATGTACCTAAATTAGGCACTTACACCAACTGGAGCAGCCCCAATGGTTTCTCACAAAAAAAAAAAATACAAAGTATAAGACATATGTCTTATGCAGACCAACTAAAGGCTTTATCCCTTTACTTTATCTCATATTGTTTATTGAGAGGGGACTTATGCCTGACCTGCAAGCATTCACTGATTCAGCCCTGATGAAAATGTTACATATTTGCAAGAAAAAATTATGCAAGTGTTATGCATTCCATGGACCTGAACCTTATTTGTGACTCTAACAGAACTTCCTGGAGAGACAGATTCATATCCCAAAGGCTACTTCATCTGTGGAATAAACTTCTCATCTTCATAAAACAAAGCCCATCCTTCATGCCCTTCATTCTGTGCTGTATATTATAATCTGAGAGAAGTGATGCTTCCATTTGGATAAATGGATGTAGAACTGTAAATTAATTCCCTGAGTACTACCCATGTTCTTTATGGAAATAGGCAGTCTGTAAAATGACTCAGGGCTCCAACACCCAAACACTCACTAACCTGAAACTACCCTAGCCCATATCTGGGGAATTAAAATATAATATTGTAATATCCTGGGTATTTTTGGCTAGGCTTGTAAAGTGCCATTAGCCTAGTAATCACCTATGAACCTAAGAACCTATGAGAAAAATCCAGTTTATCATTCTGTTAAATTAATATGTACTTTTGCCTTCCCTGTGCTCTAAGAAGAATTTTCAGGTATCTGCCTCCTTTTAGTCAGCTTATTAACTTAAAACAATGAAGTAATTTTAAGGATAATTATCAAATTTAACATCTATAGAAATTAAATTTAGTTTCATCCACTCTGAAGAATGTCTGATAATATATTATAAGGAAAGAACAAATGGCTGTGTACTTTCAAAAACTTAAACAAATAAGTATAAAAATCACTGATTTTATTTTAAACATATAGCATAATTGATTCCTAATGAAATTATGATTTGCTTCCATCATTTTGGTCTCCTTTTTTTCTAGTTTCCATCCACCATCTAATGAAGAACGTGTATACATCCATTGTTAGACTACAGCTAAAGACTTGTTTCCACTGTTCATTAAACACTCTCTTAAATGTTGTCTTAATGTTACCTAGATAATATCTTGTTGAGGAAGGGT
This sequence comes from Protopterus annectens, assembly GCF_019279795.1. Taxonomy (NCBI): domain Eukaryota; kingdom Metazoa; phylum Chordata; order Ceratodontiformes; family Protopteridae; genus Protopterus; species Protopterus annectens. The sequence goes on from NC_056725.1 coordinate 380,721,555, forward strand.
AAATATCAAGTATTTTATATTTTTCAGCATTTAGGACTTATGTTTTTGTCAGAGAAGAAAGGGTCAGAGTGCTCTTTAGTTTCAGTCTTTTTACAAATTGCTTGTTCATCTAGTACAATTAAACTCAAATTTATGCTACTGAGATATATGTATAGAGATCAGAGAATGTAAATCCTCAATCACATTTGGCGATTAACAGATTTTTATATACAGCCTTGAACTACTTTCATTATATGTATTTTTTTTAATTTCCAGCTTCCTCAAAGTATCGCCTCTACACCTGGCCTCTCAGTTAGTATCCATACATATAGGGGCACTAAAACACTGCTAGGCACAGTTTTTTATAATTTTCTTTTCTTTCTGCATCTTGACACTTGCTTTTATACTTACTCTATATGTCTTACCACTCAGCTCTGTGGTTTTATCTACTACTACCATCAACTGACTATGTCAAACTTGTACACAATCTAACTGCATGTTAAATAAAATTCAGAATTCAAAACACAGGAGGTTCAGATTCAAAAGTTTACTAGTGTACACCAGGAGGCAAAAAACCATACAAGTACAGCATTTTGTCTGACATGAAACAGGAAGCACACAATTTTATATAGGTTTAACATTCAAGCTATGCCCACCTTACTGACGTGACATGTCACAGGGCATCTACATCACTTTAGCTTACAAGCCTCTATTCTTTTAATCTGCTGATGCAGTATGTTTTAAAAAAAAAACTTTTCCTCTGGATACAATACGGCCTTGCTATCCAGCTGGTCAGTCATAATGTCTTTCTGTAAAGTTACTTGTTCAAGGTTTCATATCAGTTCGAATACAATAGCAGCTTCAGTCTTTTAATGTGTGTCTTTGTTCTCTGTTATACTTTCTCACACAGCTGCATGCTATCTAAGTAACACATATACAAGGCCAGATCATCCCAACAGGAAAAAGCAGAAGATTTCATTATTTCACACATTTAATTTCCTGACCCAGCAGATAATCACTTATGAAAAGCATAAACATTAAAACTTGCTAAGCTAGCATTCTGCCAGGGTCAGAGATCAGCTTTGCTTCAAGCCACACTGCAGTTTCAAAACTACTTCACATTCAGACATGAATTAATTTTACTACTATATGATTAATAGAATAAAATGCATTATATACTACTTTGCTTTTAAACTAGCATTTCTCATGTATTCAAATACACATTTTTCTAACATTTTCCCCCCTATTAATACTTTTTATTCTATTTTGAAGTATGCATAGTGTCATTTCATCTCCTAGCCTTTTCCACTCAGGATTTTCAGCTAGGTGAGTCATTCAATCTATACTTCAGAAAAAGCATCATCTGAAATCAATCTTTCAATTTCAATATCTTGGTAGAAAGTTTCAGTAACAGATACATCAACAAAATCTTTGATTAATCTTTTCATGCAGGGAATTCCACAGCAAACACATGCTCCTATTAGGAGTATACCCACACAAATGGCAATCAGAATATTCATTAGGATGGAACCCCACCCCCCAAATAGATTCTGGAAAAAGTCCGTCAGTGGGTTTGGGCCTGGTTCAGTCATGGCTGATACTAGCTGAATTACCTCTAGGTGGTTATTTATCTCATGACGATTGTCAGGAATAAAAGCACAGCATTCTTCTTTGATAAGCGCACGTACCACCTCTCGCCGCTAGGGTGAAGTCAAGAGCCATCCGATTTTGTAGCACAACAGTTCTCATTGCATTCAGTTCATCAGTCACTAGTTCTAGGGCAGAAAAAGTTGCATTACTCATTACTTCGAGAAGTTTCGACAACTTCCTCAGCTCCCAGATCGATTTGACTGCTCCATAGGCTGGGAATATTCCTGCCCAGGATATAACACTGTCACTCAAGTCCATATGAGTCAATTCGCTTTTGTCTTTTACTGAATTATGGTCTTTCCAACCAGCTTCGATCTTCCCAACTGGATTCACAGGTTTCTTAACTGGACCTTCGGATTTTCGAGCTGTTTCTCTTACATTTCGTATCTTACCCAAAGGTAATTCTGCAGTATGTCTTATTGCCGGAACCAAGTAACCCAAAAAACAACTGCCAGACCAATTCTCAGGTAACCATTTATATGCCTTTTTCCCACAAATAAAATAACAGTTTTCTACTTTAGTACTAATACGCATTAGCCCTGCATGAAACATTTTCTGATCTATAAATGACAATTGTTTAGACAGAACTGGATTGTTTTTAATGTCACTCATAGTTGTTTTCAATGAGTTCAAATACGAGTCATAATTAGTATTGCCATTACTATTCTTAATATAACATCGGTAAGAAATAGTTATGTTACAATTGCTCCAGCCCACCTGGAGAGTGTCATTTTTGTAGAAACATACAACTCCTTTTTGTGTGATAGGTAAAAATAAAGCTATTTTGTCCTGTGATCTCACAGTTCCTGTGTCGAAAAGTAAATTCTCCCAAGTCTCATTTATCCCCAAAGGGACAGCGGACATTATCAGTCCTCCATATGCTGTTGTTATAGCTGTACAAACCCAGCAATTTGAAATGTTCATAGTCTCTGCATACACACGTTTCATGGCTAGGTATGTGTCTATAGACGTTTCATCACGCCTTCCCACTTTCACTTGTGTGGTTGTGTGCAGGATAAACCACAGCAAAAGGAAAATTGTCACAATTACAGTTAATAAATGTACACACAACAAAATGATTATGCAACATCTCTGGGGTTGATCTAGACTTCTATTCGCTTTGTTTTTGGCCATCTCGGTCTGGTTGTATATCAGTCACAAAGTTTTTATCAAGTTGAAAGTTCTTTACCAGTTTACAATGCGTCAAATGAACCCAGGACGTCCTCTCAGCCACTCTGACTGCAGTAGGCATTGCCAACAGAACCTGGTACGGTCCCTCCCACTTTGGACTCGCCCAATTCTTCCTTTTCGTCACTTTCACCCAAACGTATGTCCCAGGAACCATGACTGCTTCCACCGGTCTGGTCTGTTCCTTATCTGAAAAAGAGTTAAACTGCAAAACAGATTTATTTGTTAACAGTCTCCTCATATAACTAGCTAATGAACTGTCAGCCTCTTGCTCTGCAGGCATGAGAGCTTTCCACTGAGGCACATAATATGCTCTCCCAAAAACCATTTCAAAGGGAGTCAAACCCTTTACATTTGGAACCGTTCCCATACTCAGCAGTGCTAAAGGCAGACAGTATATCCAATTCTTTTGGGTCTCCTCTACTAGCTTCCTAAGTTTATTCTTTAGGATACCATTGTACCTTTCCACCAGTCCTGCTGACTGTGGGTGGTAAGCGCAATGGTTCTTTAAGGAGATACCAAAAAATCTCCCAAGCTGGTGAATCATCTGATTCACAAAATGTGTGCCATTGTCACTATAAATCCTCTCCGGAATGCCAAATCTAGGGATTACTTCTTTTATCAGGGCTTTTGCCACTGTTGCTGCATCTGGGTTTTTGGTTGGAAAAGCTTCTACCCATTTAGAAAACATGTCTAAAATAACTAAACAAAACTTTTTCCCTTCACATTTATTCAATTCTATGAAATCCATACAAATAGTATGGAACGGGTATGGTGGTATAGGAAAACGTCCTTGCTTGGTTTTAAATGCCCCTTGTGCATGATGCTTGTTACAAGTATGACAAGCTGCACAAAATTTTTTTGTGTAGTTTATGTATCCATATGTTTGGAATATTCGATTTACTAACTGTACCATCCCCCCTGTTGAGACATGGCATTGCCCATGGCTCAACAAAGCTGCATATCTAAATAAATTAGACGGCAATATCGGTTTTCTTTCTTTGGAAATGTACAGTCCATTCTCAAGAGTTGCACCTCGTTTTACCCATTTTTGTTTTTCTGATCTTGTAGTAAGCGTCTGCATTGTTTTTAACATGTCTAAATCTAAAATCTCAGAGGGTTGTAATTCCTCATTTAAAAGTACAGTTTCTGAGTCTGAGGCTGCTTACTTTGCAGCTGCATCAGCTTGTGCATTGCCTTTCAAAATCTTATCTTGTTGTTTTGTATGAGCTACACATTTACAAATAGCTACTTTGGTAGGTAACTGAATAGATTCTAATAACTCCAAAATAAATTGCGCATGATTAATAGGTTTTCCACTGGATGTTATCATTCCTCTATTTTTCCATTGTTGTGCAAATACATGTACTGTAGAAAAAGCATACTGACTATCAGTATATATGTTCACACACTTGTTTTTTGCTAAAGTACATGCTCTCGTCAAAGCTATCAATTCCACTGCTTGTGCAGATAAGTTGTGTGGCAGGGATTGAGCTTCTAAGATTTCAGTGTCTGTAACTACTGCATACCTTACCAGATTCTTTCCTGTAGGACCCCTTCTGCATGAGCCGTCCACATAATATATCACCTCGGCATTATCCAAGGGCATATCTGTAAGATCTTGCTAGGTAAAGCTAACTGTTCAATTTCCTGCAGGAAGCTGTGTGGTGTGCCCTCCGCAGGAGTTGGAAGTAATGTTGATGGATTCAATGTCGTACATCATTCAATTGTCATATGAGGTTGGCTCAGCAGTATAGTCATACATGAAAGATGTCTAGCAGGAGAAAGGTATGCCATTTTCTCTTGCAGTAAAATTATTGCAACTGCATGAGGCACTCTCAATGTGAGAGGGTGGAATAACACCACTGAGGCCGAAGCCTGTACTGCCATTGCGGCTGCAACTACTGCTTGTACACAGTGAGGCAAAGATCGCGCCACTGGGTCTAACTGTGATGAATAGTAGGCTATGGGGCGTTGCTTGTCCCCATGTTGTTGCGTCAATACTGGCGTCATATATCCTTGCTTACAATCTACGGTCTGAAGGAACCGTTTGTGATAATTTGGAAGTCCTAAAACTAATGAAGAAGCTATTAACTGCTTCAACCTGCAGAAAGCCGTTTCTGCTTCAGTTGTCCATTGTAAGATATCTTGTGCTGCCATTGGTGTCTTATATATCAAGTCAGTCAGTGGAGCAGATTCCAAAGCATAATTTGGTATCCAGCTCCGACAAAAATTAGTTGTACCTAAGAAAGACATCATTTCTTTCTTGGTCGTTGGCTTGGGTGCTTGCAAAATTGCTGTTTTTCTTTCCTCATCTAGTATTCTACCTTCATTGGATATTACATATCCAAGGTATCTAACTTGTTTTCTCCAAAGTTGTAACTTACTTTTGTTTACTTTGTGTCCTTATGTTGCTAAAAATTTCAATAATGCTACAGTATCCTCCCTGCTCTGTTGCTGGGTGGGGGCTGCTAGCAAGATGTCATCTACGTAAAGTAGAATTTGACTACCTCCCGGTGGAGTAAACCCTGCCAGGTTGCTAGCCATTTCTTGTGCAAATATTGTTGGGCTCTCACAATATCCCTGCGGTAGTCGAGTATACATATACCTTTTACCCTGAAATGTAAATGCAAACCAATATTGACTATCAGGATGTATAGGTATTGAAAAGAAAGCATTGCTAATATCTACCACAGAGAAATACTTCTGTTGTGGTTCTAAATCGTACAACAAGGTATGTGGGTCTGGCACCGTAGGTGCTCTAGGTATTACTGCATTATTTACAGCTTGTAAATCTTGTACCATCCGCCATTCCCCGTTTGCTTTTTAACAGGAAATAGGGGTGTATTACATGGTGAATCAGGAGATTCTACCAGTACTCCTTCTTTGAGTAATGCTGCTATTATAGGCTTAATTCCGATTTCTGCATCCTTTCTCAAAGGGTATTGTCTTTTCTGTGGTCTAAAAGCTGACTTTGGGGTAATTGTAACTGGTCCTGCTGTTCGAATAAGTCCTACATCTGACTTGCCTGTTGACCAGAGAGTTGTTGGAATTTCACATAAGGCCTTTTCTTCTTCTTCTAATAAAAATGCTAATCAGCTTTCTTCGCTAGATTGCAAGTGTACAGCTGGATGTGTCTGTGTCAACCAATTCAGTTTTTGTTTTTGTATCCCTTGTTCTGACAGTTCTAAATCAGTCTGTTTCTCCCATCTTGTTACTTTTTCTCCTAAATCTGCCCATTTAACACTTTTGTTCTTTGTTAAGCTGACATGTGGCAACCGATTTGATCTATACAATGCAAGGAATTCTTGAGGTAATGAACAGCTAACTACACTGTTCCCCTCAGTATCCCAGTACAAAGTATAAAACCAATCTAGTTGCACGATTTCTAAACAGTTCTTGCTCATACTCTCTATCAGGTCCTGGTGTGGTACAGTAGTATAGAGTACAGTGTAACAAATGCTGTCGATCAGTGTCAAGGGAGGGGGCTTTACTGATGGCTATGTTCATCAGCTCCTCGGTCACTGCCCCTGGACCAGTCGTGACTAGGTCCTGGCTGTACCAATAAAAGGTTTCACCCTCCGTTCGCACTACAAAGGTATCCATTTGTCTCTGTGCCTCCATACCTTGTACAGTTGGAACTACTGCTATGCCAAATATCTGCATAAGGTCTCTGCCCAACAGGTTTACTGGACACTTTGCAGAAACAACTATTTTACTTCTCTGGGTCATACCTGAAACAGGGTCAGTTATTGCTATATCATGGGAAAGTGGTTCCCTGTATAGCTGTCCATTTGCGGCTTTTACTAGTATATAATCAGGTGATTCTGAATGTTCTGGTAACTTGGAGGGGTGTATCAAAGTCCGTGACGCTAATGAGTCACACAGGAATTTGACTTCCCTTCCCTCCACCAGAAGTGTAACTTCCGGTTTCGTATCCGCTAAGTAGAGCTCTAAGCTCAATAATGCTAAGTCCAAAATTTCACTTTCTTCATCCTCCATATCTACTTGTACTTCCTTTACTCCTTCTATCACATTTACATTTGTTTTCTGTTTATTAACTTCTCCTGATGATTTCTGACTTTCACTTGATGTATCCTCACTATCATATAGTCAGTCCTCATCTCCCTTATCTTCTGTAATTACCTTTTTATTTTGTCGACAATCTCTTGCTAGATGTCCTTTTTTCCCGCACTTGAAGCATTCACCTCTCTTTTTCCTTTCTTCAAAATCTTCTGATCGTTTGTCAGACTGTTTGTTTCCCTGGGTATTTTTCTTGCCCTTTTTACCTGACTGTAATACAAATACTTCAGCTCCGTCTTCAGCAGTGAAGACCTGCACCTTATTTTTCTTTTTACTATTAAAATGTCTCTCAGCATGTCTAGCGTATTCGAGTAAGGCTTGTAGCCTCCCTGTTCGATGATCTATCATATGCTTCGTAATGAAGCTACTAATAGGTGCAATGCAACCTTTCAAAAATGCATTTTTTAATTGTTGTTCATACGGGGAATCATTTGTTTGGTTCTCAGGAACCGACATACCGCTATGATTATTAAAACATTCTAATAATCTAGCATAATATCCATCTATTGTCTCATTTTCCTGTTGTATGCATTGATTAATGCAAGTCCAGTCTGCTCTGGGTTTCCATTTCTCAGAGATTCGGTCTGTCAGACCTTTTACTCTGTTGTCTAACTCTGCGTCACTATGTGGGAGTGGTCTAAGCTCTGCATTACAAGGATTCCAGGCGCCACAAATCATGTGCCAATCTGGACCTATAATTTGTCTTACTACTTTTTCTACTTCTTCCCCATTCAAGTGGTAACTTAGCCTCATGCCTTGCAAATCTTCTAAAAATTTTGTAAAATTAACTTTCGGATGGGGGATTCCCTCAGTAGCCTTCCGGATATCTTCCAGTGTCCATGGTCTATATACTAAGAGTGTTGGATCCTGCCCTTCCTGTCCTGCTTGAGGATTTGGAACTTCTATAAGTGGGCATATTTCTTCCTCACTCTCATCATGTAGATTTCTCTCTATTTGGTATGATTCTGTGTCCCTATGTGTTTTACGTGTTCGGGACCTAGTCTCAATAGGATCTCTAACAAATAATTGTGGTTTTGCTAAAACTTCAGGATAACGCAGAGGCGGACCAGCCTGTCCACTCACTTCATATCCTGAAAAGGGTAAGGGAGGGGGTAAGGGAGGAGGAGGAGCTGTCGCTATTACCAAGTTATTATCCTCTTTGTCTAAAAATAATGTTTTTGAATTTTTAAGCTTCTGTTCTCTACGATTTGCTTCCTCAATCCACCTGTGTGCTTGAGGAATGCCTAGTTGGCGTTGCTTTTTTGCCTGACCTCCTGCATCAGATTTAAGCTGTTTAAGGAGTTTAACTAGTGAAGGTTTATCTAGTTTACCATCAAATTCATATTTATTAACCCATTTCGTATAATACCTAACGTTATCAGAACGCTGTAATTGCATGTATTTTGCGTCTTCGGTTAGGGGCAGATCTCGCGAGGTTTTAGTGCACTGATTACCCATGTCAAAGAAAATGTTACGTAACCCTTTTTTATCACGTGATATCAAGATCTTAGTTCCTGTTTACAGTTTATCTAGAATAACTGCCTACCTTATTCTGTTACCCTGATCTATGACCAAATATACAGTACTTCCTTTTGTCCTTGATCTGCAAAACAAATCTTGACAACAATATACTGTAACCTAGTCCCCGATCTAAAACAGAAAAAAGGCAAATTCTTCCTACCTGAGCCTCCAGTATTGAACTGTTCGAATGTCCACTCTTCGGCCACAGATCAGAAAGTGGCCAGCCTCTTTACATGACAATTCAGTCAGAGGTCTTTTCACCCAAGAAGAACCGTTTCGGTAACTTCTCCTGCGCAGTATTCGACCACCGGTAGACTCTGATCTGCAGCTGTCTGAGGGAATTTTCCGTCTGCGAAGGACCAAACTGTTAAATAAAATCCAGAATTCAATACACAGGAGGTTCAGATTAAAAAGTTTACTAGTGTACACCAGGAGGCAAAAAACCATACAAGTACAGAATTTTGTCTGACATGAAACAGGAAGCACACAATTTTATATAGGTTTAACATTCAAGCTATGCCCACCTTACTGACGTGACATGTCACAGGGCATCTACATCACTTTAGCTTACAAGCCTCTATTCTTTTAATCTGCTGATGCAGTATGTTTTAAAAAACTTTTCCTCTGGATACAATACGGCCTTGCTATCCAGCTGGTCAGTCATAATGTCTTTCTGTAAAGTTACTTGTTCAAGGTTTCATATCAGTTCGAATACAATAGCAGCTTCAGTCTTTTAATGTGTGTCTTTGTTCTCTGTTATACTTTCTCACACAGCTGCGTGCTATCTAAGTAACACATATACAAGGCCAGATCATCCCAACAGGAAAAAGCAGAAGATTTCATTATTTCACACATTTAATTTCCTGACCCAGCAGATAATCACTTATGAAAAGCATAAACATTAAAACTTGCTAAGCTAGCATTCTGCCAGGGTCAGAGATCAGCTTTTGCTTCAAGCCACACTGCAGTTTCAAAACTACTTCACATTCAGACATGAATTAATTTTACTACTATATGATTAATAGAATAAAATGCATTATATACTACTTTGCTTTTAAACTAGCATTTCTCATGTATTCAAATACACATTTTTCTAACACTGCATAAAATTATAAACGATACACTTTCAAGATGCATCTCTCACCTTTATATCTTATTCTGTAATTCTTTTTACTTATGTATTGGCTCATTCTAACTGTAAAAAAATCGTAAAGATGTTTTTTTTTTTATTCTCTGTATCTAATTTTAATTTTTATGCTTATGTACTCTCTATGTAAATATGATTGATGCTGTTATACTCCTTATAACTGCTTGCAATTCATTTGTGGAGCTTTTCTCAATGGGCCTCCACTGAAAATGGACATGCATCCATGCGGACTGTCCTGGTCAAAAAATGTAAAATAATAAAATAAAAAAATAAACAAATTTATTGTTTAACAGAAATGTATGTTACAAGAGAAAAGATCTATAAGAACTCGGAAGTAAGCTGGAAGTGCTTCCTTATTTTGATTTGATTTGTTTTTATTCATATGGCTTTGTTTTGCTGTACATTGTATTTCTTAGATATCTAAATCATTTTTCTCACTTCACTAGGTAGAAATTCAGCAACAAATTAATTTTCTTATGATTACTTTTGTGTTCGTGCACTCCTTGAAGAAGTGTTATGTGTCTTAAACAGGAACTTTAATAACATAATAGCTAGAGTGCTGAGTCACTCTATCTGGCTCACATATGAGACTTAGCAGAGAAAAAGGGTGTTTTGCAGCTGGGTAGTTCCTGAACCATCTGCTGCATGACAACAGAATGAGAACTGTCAAATTAGCGTAACTGACCAACAAACCATATGTCCCTCCCCAGGCCACTCCACAGCTTCCCATTTATTGTCAAAGTTCATTTTTTTTACAGAGAGGAGCCCTAGGGGGGATTTGAACCATCCACCAACAGGTCAGATGATTAAATTGCTACAAGTAAACTGAATTCTCAACAAAACAGGAATTTCAGTGCAAGGGATTAAAAGAAAGACTGCAGAAGCAGATTAAAATAAAAGCAAATCTAAAAGCAAATGGGACATCAGACAAAAAATCAACAGCTATAAACACAGCAATAAGAGATAATGGGAGCTGTGCAATGCAATGAATGTGGAACAGCAATCCAGGATATGTTTGATGGTATATGGCATTGTCCAGGATATGTTTGATGGTATATGGCATTGTCCAGGATATGTTTGATGGTATATGGCATTGTCCAGGATAAGTTTGATGGTATATTGCATTGTCCAGGATATGTTTGATGGTATATGGCATTGTCCAGGATATGTTTGATGGTATATTGCATTGTCCAGGATATGTTTGATGGTATATTGCATTGTCCAGGATAAGTTTGATGGTATATTGCATTGTCCAGGATATGTTTGATGGTATATTGCATTGTCCAGGATATGTTTGATGGTATATTGCATTGTCCAGGATATGTTTGATGGTATATTGCATTGTCCAGGATATGTTTGATGGTATATGGCATTGTCCAGGATAAGTTTGATGGTATATTGCATTGTCCAGGATATGTTTGATGGTATATGGCATTGTCCAGGATATGTTTGATGGTATATGGCATTGTCCAGGATATGTTTGATGGTATATGGCATTGTCCAGGATATGTTTGATGGTATATGGCATTGTCCAGGATATGTTTGATGGTATATTGCATTGTCCAGGATATGTTTGATGGTATATGGCATTGTCCAGGATAAGTTTGATGGTATATTGCATTGTCCAGGATAAGTTTGATGGTATATGGCATTGTCCAGGATATGTTTGATGGTATATTGCATTGTCCAGGATAAGTTTGATGGTATATTGCATTGTCCAGGATAAGTTTGATGGTATATGGCATTGTCCAGGATATGTTTGATGGTATATGGCATTGTCCAGGATATGTTTGATGGTATATGGCATTGTCCAGGATATGTTTGATGGTATATTGCATTGTCCAGGATATGTTTGATGGTATATGGCATTGTCCAGGATATGTTTGATGGTATATGGCATTGTCCAGGATATGTTTGATGGTATATTGCATTGTCCAGGATATGTTTGATGGTATATGGCATTGTCCAGGATATGTTTGATGGTATATTGCATTGTCCAGGATATGTTTGATGGTATATTGCATTGTCCAGGATATGTTTGATGGTATATGGCATTGTCCAGGATATGTTTGATGGTATATGGCATTGTCCAGGATAAGTTTGATGGTATATTGCATTGTCCAGGATATGTTTGATGGTATATGGCATTGTCCGGGATATGTTTGATGGTATATGGCATTGTCCAGGATAAGTTTGATGGTATATTGCATTGTCCAGGATAAGTTTGATGGTATATTGCATTGTCCAGGATAAGTTTGATGGTATATTGCATTGTCCAGGATATGTTTGATGGTATATTGCATTGTCCAGGATATGTTTGATGGTATATGGCATTGTCCAGGATATGTTTGATGGTATATGGCATTGTCCAGGATATGTTTGATGGTATATTGCATTGTCCAGGATAAGTTTGATGGTATATGGCATTGTCCAGGATAAGTTTGATGGTATATTGCATTGTCCAGGATAAGTTTGATGGTATATTGCATTGTCCAGGATAAGTTTGATGGTATATTGCATTGTCCAGGATATGTTTGATGGTATATGGCATTGTCCAGGATATGTTTGATGGTATATGGCATTGTCCAGGATATGTTTGATGGTATATGGCATTGTCCAGGATAAGTTTGATGGTATATGGCATTGTCCAGGATATGTTTGATGGTATATGGCATTGTCCAGGATATGTTTGATGGTATATGGCATTGTCCAGGATAAGTTTGATGGTATATGGCATTGTCCAGGATATGTTTGATGGTATATGGCATTGTCCAGGATATGTTTGATGGTATATTGCATTGTCCAGGATATGTTTGATGGTATATGGCATTGTCCAGGATAAGTTTGATGGTATATTGCATTGTCCAGGATAAGTTTGATGGTATATGGCATTGTCCAGGATAAGTTTGATGGTATATTGCATTGTCCAGGATAAGTTTGATGGTATATTGCATTGTCCAGGATAAGTTTGATGGTATATTGCATTGTCCAGGATAAGTTTGATGGTATATTGCATTGTCCAGGATATGTTTGATGGTATATGGCATTGTCCAGGATATGTTTGATGGTATATGGCATTGTCCAGGATATGTTTGATGGTATATTGCATTGTCCAGGATATGTTTGATGGTATATTGCATTGTCCAGGATATGTTTGATGGTATATTGCATTGTCCAGGATATGTTTGATGGTATATTGCATTGTCCAGGATAAGTTTGATGGTATATTGCATTGTCCAGGATATGTTTGATGGTATATTGCATTGTCCAGGATATGTTTGATGGTATATGGCATTGTCCAGGATATGTTTGATGGTATATGGCATTGTCCAGGATAAGTTTGATGGTATATGGCATTGTCCAGGATATGTTTGATGGTATATGGCATTGTCCAGGATATGTTTGATGGTATATGGCATTGTCCAGGATAAGTTTGATGGTATATTGCATTGTCCAGGATATGTTTGATGGTATATGGCATTGTCCAGGATATGTTTGATGGTATATGGCATTGTCCAGGATAAGTTTGATGGTATATTGCATTGTCCAGGATATGTTTGATGGTATATGGCATTGTCCAGGATATGTTTGATGGTATATGGCATTGTCCAGGATAAGTTTGATGGTATATTGCATTGTCCAGGATAAGTTTGATGGTATATTGCATTGTCCAGGATAAGTTTGATGGTATATTGCATTGTCCAGGATATGTTTGATGGTATATTGCATTGTCCAGGATATGTTTGATGGTATATGGCATTGTCCAGGATATGTTTGATGGTATATGGCATTGTCCAGGATATGTTTGATGGTATATTGCATTGTCCAGGATAAGTTTGATGGTATATGGCATTGTCCAGGATAAGTTTGATGGTATATTGCATTGTCCAGGATAAGTTTGATGGTATATTGCATTGTCCAGGATAAGTTTGATGGTATATTGCATTGTCCAGGATATGTTTGATGGTATATTGCATTGTCCAGGATATGTTTGATGGTATATGGCATTGTCCAGGATATGTTTGATGGTATATGGCATTGTCCAGGATAAGTTTGATGGTATATGGCATTGTCCAGGATATGTTTGATGGTATATGGCATTGTCCAGGATATGTTTGATGGTATATGGCATTGTCCAGGATAAGTTTGATGGTATATGGCATTGTCCAGGATATGTTTGATGGTATATGGCATTGTCCAGGATAAGTTTGATGGTATATTGCATTGTCCAGGATATGTTTGATGGTATATTGCATTGTCCAGGATATGTTTGATGGTATATTGCATTGTCCAGGATAAGTTTGATGGTATATTGCATTGTCCAGGATATGTTTGATGGTATATGGCATTGTCCAGGATAAGTTTGATGGTATATTGCATTGTCCAGGATATGTTTGATGGTATATGGCATTGTCCAGGATATGTTTGATGGTATATGGCATTGTCCAGGATATGTTTGATGGTATATGGCATTGTCCAGGATATGTTTGATGGTATATGGCATTGTCCAGGATATGTTTGATGGTATATGGCATTGTCCAGGATATGTTTGATGGTATATGGCATTGTCCAGGATATGTTTGATGGTATATGGCATTGTCCAGGATATGTTTGATGGTATATGGCATTGTCCAGGATAAGTTTGATGGTATATTGCATTGTCCAGGATATGTTTGATGGTATATTGCATTGTCCAGGATATGTTTGATGGTATATTGCATTGTCCAGGATAAGTTTGATGGTATATTGCATTGTCCAGGATATGTTTGATGGTATATTGCATTGTCCAGGATAAGTTTGATGGTATATTGCATTGTCCAGGATAAGTTTGATGGTATATTGCATTGTCCAGGATATGTTTGATGGTATATTGCATTGTCCAGGATATGTTTGATGGTATATGGCATTGTCCAGGATATGTTTGATGGTATATGGCATTGTCCAGGATAAGTTTGATGGTATATTGCATTGTCCAGGATATGTTTGATGGTATATGGCATTGTCCAGGATATGTTTGATGGTATATGGCATTGTCCAGGATATGTTTGATGGTATATGGCATTGTCCAGGATAAGTTTGATGGTATATGGCATTGTCCAGGATATGTTTGATGGTATATGGCATTGTCCAGGATATGTTTGATGGTATATGGCATTGTCCAGGATATGTTTGATGGTATATTGCATTGTCCAGGATAAGTTTGATGGTATATTGCATTGTCCAGGATAAGTTTGATGGTATATTGCATTGTCCAGGATATGTTTGATGGTATATTGCATTGTCCAGGATATGTTTGATGGTATATGGCATTGTCCAGGATATGTTTGATGGTATATGGCATTGTCCAGGATATGTTTGATGGTATATGGCATTGTCCAGGATATGTTTGATGGTATATGGCATTGTCCAGGATAAGTTTGATGGTATATGGCATTGTCCAGGATAAGTTTGATGGTATATTGCATTGTCCAGGATAAGTTTGATGGTATATGGCATTGTCCAGGATAAGTTTGATGGTATATGGCATTGTCCAGGATATGTTTGATGGTATATTGCATTGTCCAGGATAAGTTTGATGGTATATTGCATTGTCCAGGATAAGTTTGATGGTATATGGCATTGTCCAGGATAAGTTTGATGGTATATTGCATTGTCCAGGATAAGTTTGATGGTATATTGCATTGTCCAGGATAAGTTTGATGGTATATGGCATTGTCCAGGATAAGTTTGATGGTATATGGCATTGTCCAGGATAAGTTTGATGGTATATGGCATTGTCCAGGATAAGTTTGATGGTATATTGCATTGTCCAGGATATGTTTGATGGTATATTGCATTGTCCAGGATAAGTTTGATGGTATATTGCATTGTCCAGGATATGTTTGATGGTATATTGCATTGTCCAGGATAAGTTTGATGGTATATGGCATTGTCCAGGATATGTTTGACAGTATGCTGCATTGCCCCATTTGCAAGTATGTCCCTTTAGTGAGAAGCAGAGTTCTTACCTCTGGACGCAGCTGCTTAGAATCTAGATTTCTGTCATTATTATCCCAGAGGCTGTCAAGAATGCACATTGATCACAATGACAGTTTAACAGTAATGAAGCAAAAGTGCTTCCTTCATTTCATGCATGTTCACAATTCTTATGACATCCTGAAAGAGACTGTCTGCTCTGTTTAGCCTCCAGAAGTAGAGACTAAGGAGAATGTTAGGAACATTATCCTAGGAAACCCAGATGAAGGTGATATGAAAGCTAGATGAAAAAAGGACATTTTGATAGGGGATTGCATTCCTATAAGTGTAGAACTAAGGGTGACATGGAAAAAGAAGGTTAGATGCCTGCCTGAAACAACAGTGACTAATTGCTTAAAAGTTCACAGGAAGAGTGGTATAGGGAAGGCATCTACAATGGCAAATTATCTTGCTACTGAAGATGAAAAAGAATATTTATATCCAAAGCATTCCTGTTTTGTTTGTTTCCTTTTCATGGTAGATATAAGGCTGGAGAACATCTGGGTGCAACTTGTTTTAAACGTATTCTTAAGAGACCACTACAACACTAAAGGTTTTGGCTTAGTTGGGACTAGGCATCCACATGGTGGTAGTGGGGGGAGGGGTTACTGACCCATAGTGGCATGATTAAATGCAGCTTTCTGTGATGAAACCAAGGATCTAAAATAAGAAGCTCAAAATAGGGAAGAGGTATGTAAGATACCAAGCTGAGACTACTCAAAAATTAGGCCAATTGCAATGTATGGGTGTGAGAGATAAACACTTAAAAAGAAGGGCATCAGAAAGATGTATGGGCATCGTAACATTAGAAGGGTTAGGTGGACAGAATATTAATCAAATTAATCAATTCTGAGAGATCTTCATACAAGACACCAGCTTGTAAATGTGATTGCCCAACAGAAACTAAGATATTCTGATCATATCACAAAAGAAGGAAAATTGCCAGCATTGATTTTATAAAGCAAAGTGACAGGAAAATGATCAGTTGACAAGAGAATGATGATGGACAGGCATTATAGAATATGGACTGGAATGTCACTGGTAGATTGCAGCACCGCAGGACAAGATAGAAAATACTGGCCCAGTATCATCTTGTGTGCTTTAATGATTTCCAGCCCTCAGAACTGAGGAAGGAAAACACCAAGTCAAACTGAATGTACAAGTAGGTGTTTTAAAGTTATAAGGTTATAAAATGAGTTTGACATTAAGGAACTTAGTGGAACATGATGTGGAATGTCAAAATGGTATTGGTATAACGATTCTGCAATAAAGTTAACCAGGTGCTTATGGCAAAATCCTTCATGCAGTGCCAGAGGAGATATTCCCAGACAAACTATCTATAACTATGTTCATGGGAAAGATCTGTGCAGCAGAATCAGATCTTAAACCAATGCAGAGTGTACATATGACATCTTTATACAAGGCGCCACCGAGATTGCAATGCATGTTGCTAAGACTGCAGAAGTATGACTTAACTGTGAAGCATAATAGTGCCAAGGGATTGCATAAAGCAGATGTGCTGGGTCTTTTGTATCTACCAGAAAAAGTAGGAATTTGCCTGAGGAAGAACTGGAAGTGAACCGGATAATTCCACATTTCCCTGTGACAAAAGAGAAGGTGAAAGTCTTAACAGAATACTCAAAGTAATTCATCGAAAACAAATGCTTTGAAAAGCAACTGTAAAAGGGCAACTATAGCAAATGTCTGCTGTAAAAAAGTAATTTTCTACAAGGTCTGACATTCAAAGAAGATAAAGTAATGTTACATAGTCCACAAAGGAAAGAAATGTTAACAAGGCAATGAGTCATATTTGGGGCATACCTCTCAACTATCCAGATTTTTGCAGAATGTCCACATTTTTGCCTCATATTTTTGGTCTGTTCCTCAAAAAACGTGTGGTTTTCTGGCAAATCACTGGGATGATCGGAGGACTGAAGTCACTAAATAATGACACATTTGACTTTCAGACCTCAAATCCTTCATAAAATAAGTGCTAACATAAAGCCTGTTATTATATTAACTTGCTAAGCTTATAAAAGCAATATTTAAAATATTTCCCTATTTTTGGGCCTTTGTCCACCCATTATGTCAAACTTTGTCCAGATTTCTTGCACTAAGAGGTTGAGAGGTAAGAAGAGCACATGATGTGCTTTACTGGCCGGAAATGTCAGTTATGAACAAAGAATAATTCAATGTTTTATATGTGCTGCGTGTCATAATCCGAGAGAAGAGATGTTTCCTTTCAATAATAGTGGGAAAACCATGGAGTTAATCTAAGAAAGATTTGTTTCATTTGAGTGACTGCATATACTTAACATGCATTGACCAATGTTCTCATTTTACAGAAGATGAAAATGATCCAAGGAGAGTTCATCTGAATACAGAATGTCCTAAATAATTGTCTAAATCGGACTTTCATGTTAATGTTTCCTGGTTTATCAGCAATAGAAGTACATATCATGTGCTCTCCTAAATGTTTGAAATATGGTAAATTATTCAGAAAGTCAGCAATGTTACTGGAACAGCTGCAAAGACTGAAAAGTACTGATTTTTTAAGTGCTACTCTGTATTTCACTAATAAAGTGCTTTGACTTTGTACATAAAATAATGAATGGAACTGCAAGAAAAAGTCATTGTAACATGTTTATACTTTGAAAACAATTGCATTAAAATGTATTTATTTAGTTTCCTCAATTAAATAAGAAACTCTAGCTGAGCTCAAAGACCCCCATTTCTGCATGGTCCTGGGGAGAAAAGCTCCTCATGTGCAAGATATATTCATCACCTTTTCCAGTATTAAACATACCTAATGTTAATATGCAGCTGATAAAAGAACAGTTTAAAGCAAGGATGAATAATTTGTACATGCATATTTACATATCCAGTATATACAGTTAGGCCGGTAATATTGAACAATGCAAAGTAATAGGGATACGTATGCAAGTTTAGTACAGACACTACAAAGATTATTCAGCAAGGTTAGCGATTAACAAGTCGATCCAAGAGAATGCGTATTCCTGCTTTAGCTGTGTTAGAAATACATTTGTGTTAGATATCGGGCAATATCTGATGGGACAGAGTTCCATGGATTTGCTATTGCTAGAAGGTATAGAAAGTTGCCAAACTGATTACTGACTTAGCAACAATTAACCTGTTTTGATTGAGGGATCTTAATGTCCTGCTTGGTAAATATATTTTAACAAGATTGTTTATTACAGATTACTTTTTTCTTTATCTTTTTGCCCCTACCTCTATAGACCATCAAGCTTCCTCCCATGATCACTACCGCGTCCTTCAAGGTGGGAACCATCCTCAAGAGCCATCATTCAGGCAGTGTAAAAGGTTACTTGTGCCTTTACCAGTATCTTGACAAAAAGGACATTTTTTTAATTAACCTAACCCCTCCCATTAAGTGGAAGAATATGAGACCCTCATAACCATGGAGCACACAGTGCCTTCATCATAACAACTGCACACAGCTGGACATATTCATAGGTGTGGACACACACACACACACACACACACACACACACACACACACACACACACACACACACACACACACACACACATTCACACTCTCCAGTTAAAGGCCCAACCTTCCAATAGGCTTCTATTATTCATGGCCAGCTCTGCCCCACTCCCTCCAGAATAAGTACACCAATTCTTCCTGCCAGCTCTGTCAAGCACACATGCTTCCAGTCAAACCCTGCTCACCTAGACTGTACTCAGGGCTTTATCACTGTACATCATTACAGTGGCTCGGTTACTGCTGGGTACTTATTTCGTTTATTCAAAACTGTATGAATTTTTTTGAGTTGTGAATAAATATTGGTATCTTGAAGTTTTAACCATTCTTTTTTGTAATGTAATTTTGTGGTGTGATTTGTTAAGAGTTTATGACAAACATGGCTATTTTCTTGTGGATTGTCTGAGTTTGTATATGTGAGATTTTTAAATGTTGGTTACCATATTCAAAATATATCAAAGGCTAGGAAAAAGGAGTGTCCTGTCTGTTGTCAGTCTAGTTTGTGTAATGAAGCATGTTTTAGATTTACATAACATTTGGAGTTTCCTATTAGTTTTGATGTGAAATAGTGCATATGTTGGTCAAATCATTCCTTGTTATATGTGATTATGTCTGGTAGTTTTGTATATGAGATCTGCTGTTTGATAATGTCTTGGGGTATATAATTAAATAGGTAGTAATTGTACAGCTAGGTTCTGTATTGATAAAATTAATTTAGTTTTTTGGCATTTAGCAGTAGATGGGAAACTGTTATCCTTTGTTCAGTTCTTGTGTAATTGTTTGAATTTCATATATAGTTTTGACTGAACAGATAAAGACAGAGTTATCAGCACATTATATTACTGAGATTTTTTTTCAACCCTTCCATCTGCCAACCATCAGCCCTTCCCAAGATCTGTGAAACCATTTAGTCCCAAATGGGGGCGAGCACCTGGCCATTTGTTTCCCTGCAAGACATGAGACAATTGCAGGACCATCATCCAGGTAGACATCAGGGTCTCTCCCCCACCCCAGTAGCTCTTAACATCTCCCCATTGGTAGCTTCCGAGGAATGCTAGTGCTGCCTGTGTATGTGGAAGGAGCATGCTAGCGTTCCCACGTGACTACCCCAGACCTACATGGCTACACTATGGCAGCACATCTCCCTGTCTCAAACAATGTGGGCTGCATCACTCAGAACTCTAACTGGATGCCACCTAAGTGGCAAGCCAAGCTACCTCCTTCTTCGCAGGCTGGATTAGCCATGTGCCACTCACTTCCATCTTCCTGCCATGGTCCCTCCAGCCCCAGTTCCCACTTGTCGAACACAGGTCATCCATGTTGCACTTAGGCCTTTATCCCTCTGTGCCATAGGAGGTATTACTGATTTTTTTTCTTTTTATTTTACACATATCATTGATAAATACAATAAAAAGAGAGGTGGACCTATTATGGAGCCTTGCAGTACTTCTGAGACTGGTTGATATGAGGACATATGTCTTGCCACTGTATACATAAGTAGTCTTTGAATCAGATATTATTTGCTTGGTAAGGTCTAGTTTAGCTAGGATTGTTATAAGCAACTGATGTGATACAGTGACAAAGACTTTTGATAAGTCTGTGAAGATGGAAGCTACTGATTGACCTTGGTTTGTGTGTACATTTATTATGTCCGAGAAGCTTAATAAGAATGTTTCATTGATGTGTCTAAATAAGAAAGTATGTTGAGCTGGGAGAAACAGATTAGTTGTGATTAGATGTCTTATGATTTGTTACTGAATACATTTTTCTAGGATCTTTTTAATGATGAAATTGCTATAGGAAGTATAATGGTTCTACTGAATTACTTCCTTTGCAGAGAGAAATTATATATGTATTTTCCATTTGAAAAGAGCATACTTTTCTTTTATTGATCTAATTATGACTGTAGCAATAGGGTAAGCTAATTTTTCTGCTGCTTTGTGAACATACACTTCTGGAAGTTTGTACCATGTCAGCATAGTGGATTTTATTTTTTAAACAAAAACAACTTGTGGGTAGACTAACTGATCCATTTATGAGATGAGTAGAACTGCCGTGGAATGTAGGTTTATACTGAATGATTATTGGGGTGACTGTTTTACATGAAATGAAAATTTAGTTTGCATGCATAGTGCAGCTTGTTTCACTTGGAAAAGGATTTGGTTGAGATTTCTTTTCTGCTGTTCCTGTTTTGAATAATGTTCCAAAATGGTTTTGGATTATTTTTGGTTGTTTACTAATGAGTTAAATACTTTTCCTGTCATTTTTCCATATTGATTATTTAGTGTTTTACACGTTTGCAATGTTATTTGGGAGTGATTTTTTTCTGTTGTTTTCCAGTTGCATCTTTAGCGGTCATTTTTTTGTTCTCTATTATATTGGCTAGGAGACAAGAATGTGTTTGACTCTAGTTTTAGATATTCTTGTTACCTTGATTAAAATTATTGTACAGCTTCTTCCAGTGGTAAGTACTTTAGTGATGCCCAGATATTTTGTTTAAGGGGTGAATTTAATATACATTCTTGAAAGTTTTTTTCTTTGAGTTAATAGAATTAACTATAATTGCCTTTAAGGTTTTTGAGTAAGTTCAAATGACACAGGTGGGACTGTGATCACTTAACTATATCCGGAAGTTTCATCTGTAATGTACTTGAGGTCAGTTGCTAATATCCAGTCCAAGATATTTTCTTTCCCTGCAGTTTTGTGAACCCTAATTGGCTGTAGAATTAGTTGGTTTAGGACAAATAGATTTCAATTTGGGAGGGTATAGAGTGATTTAGGCCAGTCTATAAAGACATCTCCTGATACACTAACATCTTGTTTAATGGTTGTCATTGACCAAGCAGAATGTCTGCAAGTGTTTTGATATTATTTTCCTATGTTATTAGTAGGTGTATATAAATTGTAACTATATGTATTACTCTATGTTTGCTTAAGACAGTTGTAGCCAGGTGTAGCTCAACTGAGTCAAACTTTAGTAGGTTAATAGGGATGTAGTCATTTGTAAGTTGTTGAGATTATAACTGCAGCCTCTCCTGCTCTTTTAGGTGAATATTCTTAGGATATTACAGTGAAGAGGAAGAAAATCTTCATCATTATTTTTTATTTCGAACATATTTCAGTGATAACCAATAGATTTACTATGTCTAAGAAGGTTTGTAGTATCACATCCAAGATACAAATGTGTAAATTTGTGTTGCTCTTGGATGCATCAACACACTACTATGACCTTCTTCAGGGATTTGCATTGCTTCCCATGAATAACACAGCCACGTTGCTTCAAAGTATCCTTGTTGTCAAAATCCACAAGCAGAATCACTGCCATTCTCGAAATACAAAACTCCAACTCAGGTAACAAGATTACTCTAAGAGACAATCTTGACAACGGTCTGTTCCTCATTAGACCATGTCTCAAAATCTTAGTAGGAGAAAGAAGGTTTGCCATGAAGATATTTATATATAAGTGCAATTAGATAGATGACCATTTGGTTCTACATGAGGGAATGGGACAGCTCTTGGGAATTTCATAGCTGGTGGTGGTCAGGGATGGCACTTTCCTTGGCCTCATATTGTGTGGCTTCCTTGGTGAATGCACTGGTACAGAGATTATTACTACAAAGGCATGGATTCAAATCCATGGAGGCCTATCTTGTTTCAGTAGGTGGTAGGCAGGTTGGTAATAGAATATCACACTTGCAGTTGTCCAGTTTCACCCAGTGGGATTACGGGGGGGGGGGGTTGATATGGCTTAACATAATAGAAGGAAAAACAAAAAGAGAGGGGCGAGGTAATAAGAGAGGAGAAAGATGGGGATTGTTTGGGGGTTGAAGGCTATGGGTGGGGTTAGGATTATGGCAGGGGCCTGTTGGCACAATACTGGTGGGTCTAAGATTTGGCTATGAGGTAGGCATCAATTATATCACTAGGCCATATGCAGTCCTTGAAGAAAAAGGGGTGCTAGGTAGCAGAGAGCAGGGGAGCTAAGTTGGATGTATGTTCTGAGTAGCAGTGACTGTTAGGTTTGGGGGATTGAAAAGGCAGTATGTTATGCTGATAGTAATATTTTTTATGGGAAGATGGTTTAACATATCTCTCAAATGTCCAGATTTTCACAGAATGTCCAAATTATTGCATCATATTTTTAGTCTGTTCCTCATAAAATTTGTGGTTTTCTAACAAAGTATTGAAGATTAAAGTAATTAAATAATAATAAATAATGTCAGACATTTGAGTTTTAGACTTCATATCCTTCAGAAAATGCATAAGAATGCAAAACCTGTTATTCTAGCAACTATCTAAGATTATAGGAGCAACATTTAAAATATGACTCTATTATTGGGCCTTTGTCCCCCAATTATTTTTGTCTTTGCCCAGATTCCTCACTCTGAGAGGTTGAGAGATTTTTGGTGGAAATCCAGGCATTGGAGAAGCATTGAGAAGGGGATCATGGTTCAAACTGAAGTCTTGTTTACAGAGGGAACTGCAACATTTTGCAAGGTAAGTCTAATGCAACAGCTGAGGGGAAAGGCCAGAAGAAGCACAATCCCCCATCTGAATGTCCCAGCAATGAAATGCCTAAAAAAGGGAGAAGGAGAATGTAAAAGATGAAGCCGGGTAACAAAGCAGCAAGGGCAATGGAATCAAAGCTGCCCAAGGTAATATTTTATTTTTTGAAGAACAACAACAGGTTGGTCTTGTTTTAATTACTGAGCAGTTAAAATTGCTGGACATAAAATTACTTAAACTGAAGAAACTTCAGTTAGAAACAACTTATTTTCAAGAATGTATTAAAGAGTGTATTGTCCCAAAAGGACTAAGGTACCATCAGTATCCTCCTGGCCTTGTTGCAGACTCTCTATTTCATCTAGAACTTAACTCATTGTTTGATCAACAAGGGTTTGCTTTAATGGACTTAATGTTAAAGCATTATGCAATTCAAATTGAGGAATTAACAAGCAAAGTGTCAGACATTAATTCCTTTATCACCTCTCATACTGACTTTCTTAGATACAAGTATGATTATGAAAGATGTTTTTCCAGCATTGACCAGTTATTGGATAGGTTAAAATTTAATAAAATCAAAAAAATGAAAAGAGAATGTGCTGCCTATGATAACGGTACAGCGTACCCTAGGCCTTCCACTGACCAAGTTGGTACATCTTTTTCCAATAACTATGAGCAGAGCGATAAAAGGAATGATTCTAATGCACTTAACACTACTGCTACAGCAGTCAATTCTACTTCTGATACTGAATAAGAGCAAGTTAGACAAAGTGAACAGCTTCGTTCTAACAATAGCAAAGGTTCGAATAATAACCAACAAGAGACTGGTTTAAAGGTCAACAAAGTAATTCAAATTTTCAGAACTTTGTCCATCCAGGTGCTATCCCCAAAAAATATGACAATCATGCTAAAAAAAAACAAACAGCGTGTCAACAAATGCAGGAGATAACGCATGATTTGCAACATGGTGTTGTAATCTTAAAGAACAGTTCTGGTGATTTTCACATTTTTAACTATTCATCGATTGAAATTGACCCAGTTTTAATTGAACTGTTGGCAAAGGGAAATACATTTGTCCCTAGTAGACATCTGGATATTGTTCAAACAATTAAAGACTTGAAGCTGTTTGTAAGAAAATTAAATTTGTCAACTATGTTGGGTAATTTTAGTGAAATGAGCTCTTTATTTAGGGTTCCGAGTGTTTTCAACCCTCCATTACACCCAATGTTGAACATTTTTGAAACTATAACTGAATTAGATTTAAGATATTTTGCCAATGGTCATAGGAATTTCATCAATGGTAAAATGTACGAAGTTAACACTACAATGGAAGAATTTATGGCACTACAAACCTTGAAGTCAATGAAAATAAGGGTTGTTAAGCCAGACAAGGGTGGGGGTCTGGCCATATTTGATACAATTGATTATTCTGAAAGAGTACAGGCTCTGCTAAGTAGTGATGCCTACAGTAAGGCATCAATTAATGAAGTAAATATAGCTTATAACCGAATTAAAGGTTACATAAATGACTTGTTCATAGAATCTAAAATAGATATTAATTTATTTAATTACATGACCATAGTATGGCCAAAAATCCCTATCATGTTTGCTATTCCTAAAATCCATAAGGATTTTATTAATCCACCTATGAGACCACTGATAGATGGTGGTGGCTCTATCACATACCCTTGCGCTACAGTTGTTGATAATATACTCAAGAAGTATTTATTATCTGAGCCACAAGTCTGTAAAGACTCTTGGGCCTTTTTACAGAACATCAATACTTTGGATTTTGATGTTGCCAATAACTTCCTTACCATTGATGTTAAAGAATTATATACGTCAATCCCACATACGGAGGGCCTTGAATGGGTTAGTTTATCACTTAGTAGTAAAGGGGCATCTAGTCAGGAAATGTATCTTGTGGAAGTGTTGTTGGACATTATTCTCACCAATAACTATTTTACATTCCAAAATGAAATTTATCTCCAGAAGCGTGGTGTAGCCATTGGCTCACCTTGCGGCGGGAGTTTTGCAAACACTGTCATGGTTTATTGGGAGAAACAATTTGTATTTAACAATGCTTTTCACATGACAAAAATTATGTACTACACATGTTTTCTTGACAACATTTTTATTCTGTTTCGAGGTGACGAAGATTTAGCAAAAAATTTTGTGGAGTATTTAAAAAGCTCGACTGAATTTCTTAAATTTACATTTAACTTCCAATTGTCTTGTGTTGATTACTTGGATGTTAGACTTTCTAAAGATATTGTAAACAATAGATATTTTTCAAAGATATTCAGAAAAGACACGTATTGCAACTCATTTTTGCATTTTACTAGTTCTCATCCATTGTCACAGAAGTGTTCAATAATAAAAGGTCAACTAATTAGGGCCGCTAGAATGGTATCACTTGACACTGAATTTTTAGAAGAATGTAATTTACTTAGTGAAATGTTTCAAGAAAGAGGGTATCCATTGAACTTCATTGAGACAATTACTAATGAAGTTCTTTCAAAAAGATATAACGGGATAATTAACCCAATTTTAAACAGAAGATCAGCTATAAGTGAACTTGGTGTGGTAACAATTAGTGAAAATCTGTTGGTCTTAAATTGTGATGAGGCAACTAGTAACAGCTCGATTAATGTGTATGAATGTAGCTTTATTACAACATTCAGTATGGATAGTGCAATTATAAGAACTATCTTATACAAAAATTGGGAATTAATTAAACACGACAAAACATTATCAGAAAAGTTAGGTAGTGTTCCAAAAATTGTCTTTAGAAGAGGGATGAATTTGAAAACTTTGCTCGAGACAAACAACGCTGGTGTCCATAGATTTGCTGGTATGTCTATTTGTGGTTGTTGCAGTATGTGTAAGTTTATAGCTACAGGTAGAACATTCATTATTAATGAGAGAAAGTATGAATTAAAGCACAAACTGCACTGTAATTCAAAAATGGTTGTTTATACTGCTATGTGTACATCTTGCAGAGCATTTTATGTAAGGAAAACGGACCGAAGACTCCGAGACAGAATTTATGAGCACATTTATTCAATAGGAACAAACAAAACTGAAAATGCACTCGCCAAACATAGTATGCTGAATAAAGGACACAAATTTACTTTTAGGGCAATAGACCAAATTCAGTGTGATATTCGAGGTGGCCCTTTAAACTTGCTGTTAGAAGAATGTGAACTTGCATGGCAAATTAGATTAAATGCCTTTGTTGAACCCGGTTTAAATGAGTTCTGCAACATTGGGTGTTTATTAAAATTAAAGAGTTTGTGTAGATAAAAATTATTATTTATATATTATTATCTACATATTTATTATTATTTGTTTAAGTGAAATTGCTGCTATATAACTGTACAGTAGTGGAGGTATTGCACATATTTACTAGCTTAGAAGCGGTACGTTGATTTCTTGTTTTTAGATGTCTTTTGTACAAGCACTATTTTAAGTGTTCTTGTTTTTAGACGTCTTTTGTACAAGCACTATTTTAAGTGTATTGTTATACCTTTATGAGGTTGATCATGTGATTTTCTTTCATTATTTAAATGGGAACTTGTTTCTTTGAAATGTAATCTGAAGAAGTTGTCTTATTGAAGGCGACAAAAAGCGCTTCATTAAATTGTTGAACATTATCAGTGTTTGAGCCTGATTCACGGAGCTTCTTTGTTTTTGCGACTGTTGAAGTGACATCCTGACCCCATGTGCATAAATAGGAAAAGGGTTGTGAATGGATGGATGTACAGTTTTACAGGTGAAGTTATTTGAGTGGTTGCATTTTTGTTGTAGGGTTAGATGCTAGTAGTAAGGAATTGCCTTTCAGTAAGGAATAATGGGCATTAGATTGTGTGGCAATGCTGCTGTTATTATTTGTTGTTGGAGAGGGTGTGCTGGTATGTCCAGGATGAATGAGATTGCTTATTGAGGTCCAAAATATTTTAGGGCTTTCTGATATCTTTGCTGAAGGCTGATGTATTTAGCTTTTTGGTTATCTATAAACTGATGCTTAGCCATGTTATGGAGGTGTCTACAATTTTGGAGAGTATTTTGGGTTTTATTATTAGTCCATACTTTCTAGGCTTTGTCTGCCTGTATTTTCAGTTTCTTGTCTTTCTTTATCATCTATGTAACTAGGTTTATTTTTATACTTTTGGTTCTTAGTAGTTCTAGCTCACTTAGTATGTTGCAAAAATATAGCATTACACTCAAAAACAGTATTATCTAGAGGAATTGTTCACCTGTTCTAGTTACATTTTGAAAGGTAAATGATAAAGGTTTCCTTACCACATGAGGATAGGTTAAGCACCTAGCTATATATCACTTTTTGGTTAAAACTGTATTGTTGTCTGAGTGCTAAAGCTGGAAGATGATCACTGACTGTGTCAGGGAAACATCAAGAGGTGCTTATGTTGCCTGGCACTGAAGTGGGCCAATGTAGATTGTCTGTCACTACTTTTGTTGAGTCTTGTGAGAGAAGTGATTAGCTGAGCAAATCCATATAAGCTTATACAGTTTTTAGGGGGAGTAGAATTAATTACTTGCCAATGAATAATGAAGTCTCCCTGTATGAGACCATCCTGGGAAATATTGTAAGTTATCCAGTAAAGTATGTCCTTTGCTATAGTGCTGTTGTCACCAGGTGGTGGTATATGGCTAACAGAGATGGTTTCATTGTGTGTTTATTCTGAGGAGTGAACTAAGAATTTCAGCATTATTGAATTTGGGCAGCATGTGGATATAGATGGTCAGTTCCAGAATATTTTTATACAAGGTGTCTACTGCCTTTTTCCTGTCCTATCTATGGATGTTGTATTCTGGGTGAATGATTTCTTTGCCTTTTATGTCTGGTTTTAGCAAAGTCCCTTTTGTAACCAGTAAGTCTGTGGAATATAAAACTTGACTTGTATGGGTATCAGCTACCTTACGGCAAATACTTCTCAGATTTTTGTTAAGTAAAAGTAAGCTACTTCCTTTTTTACAGAGTGGGAGCAGGAAGTATTTTTTACAGGAATGAGAGTGGTGGGTGGTTGTTGTGTGGGTCCTGTATTGAGATGAATATCACCACCATGATTAAATATATATATATATATATATATATATATATATATATATATATATATATATATAAATTATGTTTATAGGAGAATAGCATTTATATTTATACTGGTAGTTTAAACCATATTTATGTAACATAGTGTTGTGAGGCAGATATCTGTAGTTAACACTGCTGCAAGTTGTTCGCTATGGATATGGTGATTTGTTAAAAATGTAAGATGTAATGTTATATTCAACATCATTGGGGCTGGTGGGTGCAGCATTGGTTGCTTGTAGATGAATATGGTAAGAATTTGTGTACCAGAAAAAGGTTAGTATATGAAGTATGGCTATATGGAAAATAACTATTGTGATGGCAGAGGCATTTTGTGGAATTAGAAAATTGGTGTTTGGTTCATTGGATGGGACTGCAGGTGACTATTTATTTGCTTGCATCCACGGTAATGACTTTTGCAATATTTACAGATATAAGTGAGTTTAAAAATTAGAGAAAAGTTACTGTGGTAGGTGATACAGGAAATATGTTCTATTGTTTTGTTCTAAGTAAAATAAGTGTTGCTAGAACTGAATGAGAAACTGTTGGTTGTGTTTAGCAAATGGGATTTGCAGGGAGAAAGACTGTGTTAGAGAGAGAAAAATGTAAGGAATAGATATAATTACATGAAGGGGCTTTGTATTGGTTATATGCTGTGTAGGTAGATCTTGGAGAATTTAAATGTAGAGTAAGTAGGGTGGGTAGGAATGGGAGGTGTGGTTGGGGAGCAAATTGAGATCAAGGAAGCAGGGCCCACCCACCCAAGGTGGTATCTTCTGTTTCAGAAAAATCAGTGCTTATATCCTCAAAACCATATGAGTGTGTTTTTTCAAACTGTTAGAAGAGGAAAGTTTTGAAATGAGAGAAATGTCAGGAAATATTTGCGATAATAGGTGGGGAGTGGAAGAAGAACCATTTATATTTGCAGAAACAAAATAGAAATGAGAAGGATTCTGATGGGACTAACTTCTGGGCTTAAGAAGTGGAATTCATAGATCTGAAGCAGTGTCTTTGTCCTGTTTGGCAAGATATGTTAAGGGCAGAGAAGAAGAGTTTGATAAGAGTATAGTGCTTAGCTAAGAATGCAATGAGTTATTGTCTTTGCTGGGTATTTAATACTAAAATTTAATTAGGTCCTCTGCCTGTGTATATGCCTTTCTAAACGCTACTTTAAAATTTTTACAATACATCAAATAGCAGCTAATCTTAAATCTGTCTGTTGCAGTTCTGTCACACCCTCCTTCTCGGTGTAGCTGGCATAGAGAAATTTGCATCTCACTTCTTTTACCTCAGTAGGCTGCATGCAGGAGATGTCCATCAGAGGGCTCTGCATAAAGGATGTACTAAAAGGTAAGACAAAAGGCAACAGCTAGAAACTTCAGGTCAGAAGAAAGCAGCCTTGAAGTGTACAATGTTTATGCAACACTCCTGCAGCTTCATAGAGATGTCTTAGGTGTTTGCAAAGAAAGATGCTGCTAGGGCAACCTTCAGTGCTCATGGAAGGTTACAACTTTTAACTCTGCTTTAGTATTTCTTATACAGATGAGACATTCATCACTATTCAACCAAAATGCAGTCTAAATAGTATGCTAAAGCAAGTGTATCCATCATAAAATGCCCTCATACAACAGCTAGGAATCACTTTTCACTGACCACACTATCTAGACATGCAAGCAATTTGAAAATAACATTTGTGTAACATAAATATAAATATACATAATTTACTCCATATTATTATACATACGTAACAGGGCACTTGTGAAACCAATGCAAGTATGAGGCATTATTACCTACTCTGTACTAGAAAACTTGTGCAAAATACACTCACATTCAGCTTTCTTCGCTTATAACATCAAAAGCAGCTTTCACTCCATACTATATGTATAAGCAGATGTGAAATTGGATGTTGCTGACTTCATTAACGACTTTTTGATAAAAGCACTTCGCTACATGCAGTTTGTTTATATACTACTTTAAATGAGCACAGGTGAACTTAAGACTAAGTATCGCATGAGCTTAAGAAGTACAATTGAGAGATCTGAATGGTTGCTAACTTTGTCAAGTTTGGCAAATTATGTTAGGGGTAGACAAGAACAGTTTGCTAGAGTGGGCTGCATGGCTAAGAAAGCAGTGAGGTGACCTAGCAGTGAGGTCTTCGTTGGGTTACCTAACACCAAAAAGTTTAGAGGTAGAAAAAAGGAGGAGGAAATGGACAACAAAAACATAAAAGCATAGCTGAGGTCAGGAGACAGAATGTGGCATTACTGGAAAAGGCCAAGAGTTATTGATTTCACCAGCCCTACCTAAGACACTGAAAGGACCATAGGAGTCAGATAAAACAGGCAAATACAACACAGAAACTAACAATATGTCCTTTCAAGTACCCCACCAAAGTAACAAACAGAATATAAAAATTTAATATAAACAAAAAAGTCACTGTTCCAAGACTCTCCACCAATTAATCCCAACCTTCCATGGGTGACTGTAAAGAAATGCTTGGCATCTCTTTTTATACTCCCACTATATTGCTTCCTCAGTCTAAAATGAGCCAATTTTCTATCCTATTGAATACCAATACACTAGGTAATCCTTTAGATTTGTCTCCATTTTACAGCTGTAGAGGCACAGCTAATATAACCAGAAAATTACTATATAGTCACCCTGTCTCATCTTTTAAAAAAAATGTCCACACCTTATTTTGCCACATTAATAACTCATACAATACATTTTTCTTTAACCATATAATCAGTGCCACATTTATGGTAACCATTTAGAATTAATCCCTTTCACAAATGTCAGCAACCTAAGTAGTGAAGTAACTCTACCCTTTGTTCGTCTTGCACTAAGTAGAATCTTTGACAAAGCAGTTTACTGCCAAGTAATCTCATACACCATAAAATAGGAATTATTATATCAAGGACAACATGATTTTAGACCTACCGTATTTCTCTGTAAATAAGACCTAACCAGACAATAAGGCCTAGCATGGTTTTCCAGGGTGGTCATGATATAAGCCCTACCCAAAAAATAAGCCCCAGTTAAGATAATCAACAACACATGATGGATGTGTTGAATTATAAAATAATAATATTACTGACACCTGTTGACTGAGGTTATTGTACTCTGCTCACCATTTTCGGACTGTACGGATACCCAACTTCTTCTCTTTGCAAGAAGTCATACGATTCTTTCCTCGGGAGTCCTCCATGATTCTTACTGTAACCCTAATCCTCACTCACACTTGACATTTGAGATCCCTGGCCCATAAACACTAGCAAGTGTACTTTGATTGGTCAAAGTACAGACAAAGCATGTAAAACATGCGCACTTGATAACAAACAAGTGTGGTTGTGTCTTCTTAACTGTTGCCATTTTTGTTGCCACTCCTGTCTCGTAAGTCTTCAGTTAACTCCCCCAGACAAGATGAGTGCAAAAAAAGAGCTATTCCATCAAGTTCAAGAAAGGAATCATGGAGGACTCCGGGGGAAAGAATTTAATGACTTTCTGCAAAGAGAAGAATTTGGATCTCCAAATGGTCCAAAAATGGCGAGCAGAGTACAATAACCTCAGTCAACAGGTGGACGAGGGAAATGCTAAGAAGTGCAACTGTGGATCTGTTCGGCAACCTTTATTTCCTGAGCTGGAAGACATCATCTGTGAACTGATTGCTAACAGGAGAGCAAAGGCTTTGGTTGTGCACAGGGCTGATATTCAAGCATTTGCCCTTGCAATGGCACCACAGTTAGAAATACCCCCAAAAGAATTCAAAGCATCACAACATTGGCTGGATGGCTTCCTTCAGTGATATGAACTGTCTCTAAGAAGATTGACAACACTGTTCAAGCTGGAAGATGCTGAAGTTATTAAATGTGCACTTGCATTCAAGTCCTTTGTTGATGGCTTCGACTTTTCTGAATACCAGCTCTCCAACATGATTGCTATGGATGAAACTGCAGTGTTTAAGGTCCAAGGATCTCAAACAACAATTGATCAGAGGGGTGCTTTGTCAATCTACATTCTCTCCACTGGTTACCAAAATGCACATATTAGCTGTATTTTGGCAATTCATCTAGATGGAATGAAAACCCCACCTCTAATCATTAGTAAGGGCAGGAAAGATAAGATTGAACGTGTTTCAGGCATTTACATTCTTGAAACCAAAAAAAGCCTGGTGCACACAAGCAGTTATAAGGAAGTGGGTCGATGTAATGCTGCCACACTTGTTTTGCAAGGTGGTGAAAGAGGTCTGCTAGTCTGGGATTCAGCCAGCACTCATCACGCTAAAGAAATGAAGAAATTCCTTGCACGGAGAAGAATAGATCAAATAATGATTCTGCAGGAATGACTGCCTATCTCCAGACTCTTGATATTGCAATAAACAAGCCATTCAAGGACCATTTGCGCATGGAACTCAATAACTACACTGAAAATAGAATGGAGAGAAATCAGCGCGGAAACTTTCTGAGGTCTAGCCTGGAAGAGCATGACTTGGATGAAGAATTCGTAGTATAAAATCACTGACAGCTGTGTTACAAATGCACTGCAAGCAGGCAACATGGACAAGCAGTGCTCATTTAAGGGTAGCTCTATTGCTAGGCATGACAGATTGGGGCCAATGGTTCTACAGGAAATGGAGTCGTAAGAAATTCAGGCCGGAATTCGGGGTTGGAGACTTATGACAATGTTCCAGAAGAAGATGACATGACTGTATTTAAATAACTTTTCCATTATCGAGGCAACAGAATGGATTGCTTCTGCTTTTAGCTGCCAGCAAGCTTTTGTCAGTTTTTTTACTTTATTGTATTAAGGTAATGTTTCATTATCAAGCGGTAATTACAAACTAATGCCACTAGTTTCCAGACTTCATTTTTATGACTTTCCATCATTCTTCTCTTACGGCTTGGGTAAGGAATAAAGAAAGCATCACCACTCAAAAAGTGGCAGTTATTCACATGTTTTATTCCCCTCCTCCAATACACATGTACTGAGATTTTTCTGCACTTTCTGTTAAGCATGAAATATTGCACTGTGAAACTCAAGGTGTAGATATTCTGAAGTTGAAATGTTTGTTGCACTGTTTATGTAGAATTCTCACAAAACTGTTAATGCATTACATATAACTGTTGCCCAATAATGGAAAAATACCAAATAAATGTCAATTTGTGTACATGAATAAATGTTGATTTGTGTACATGAATAAATGTAGATTTTTGTACATGAATAAATGTCGATTTGTGTACATGAATAAATGTCGATTTTTGTACATGAATAAATTAATAAATTTAGATTGTTGTACGGGGGGGGGGGTAAATAAGGAATCCCCTGATAATAAGCCCTAATGCGTATTTCGGCGGGGGAAAGGTATAAGACCCAGTCTTATTTTCGGGGGAAATACGGTAGATAGAGATGTGGATGCTTACAGGGAACAAATACTGACAAAGGGCTGATTGCTCAAGACCACTTTGTGTTGTTTTGGGGTGTTCATTCTTTCCACATTGTTGTGCTACTGTGGAGATGATAAGTATAAGTTTAGGGAGTGTGTGGCTTGCAACCCATGGGGGGATGTGGGAGGAGGGGGCTTGCTGCCCTGTTAAAAATAGCTTTCACAATCTCTGTCATTGAGGTACATGTTAAATGCAAGATTTAAGCAGTCAGGATTGCTGAAGTTATTCCCAACCAATCAGTTTTCCATCTTGCATAGCAGAAACTCGACCAAAGCCTTCTTATTGGTGGGAACATGACAACTCACAGCATTTTACCTTGTTGATACTCAATGAGTTACAGATGTTAACTCCCAGAAAAAAGCTCCGTGAAACGTAGGTAAAAAACAGAGGGTTTATTCCAAAGAAATGTAACGTGAAGCACTTTTCGTCTACCACCAAATGGGTAAACTTAATCAGACATAGTACATTGCATATAATGGTATTAAATAGTGTTTCATCCAACCAGCAGTACAAACCATGTATGAAAGCCTAGCATCATTCAGAAAGTGCTATTGTATGCAATGAAGCAAATACATATACAACTGCGTACCTGGAGGGGTCCATATACCCAGCCAAATGTAAATGTGAAGCCACAGCACAGTAAATTCTTCACAGATCCCTAATCCACATACTAATCATGTGTAGTCAGTACGGCATATAGTGTACAGCATTAAGGCTATGAGCTGTTACTGAGCTGTTTCCCTGTAGTCTGTGGGTTTCATTTCCCCAGTCTCAGTTTGCCTACTCTGTCACTCTAAGCAAATCATTAAACCAGACAGTGTTCTTCAGTAATTGGGAGTTGATCAAGGCTCCTCAGTGGTCTCCTGGACTGCATATCTAGTGCATGTCTATGAATCTACTATTTTGTTGAATAAAGAGTACAGAGTTACACTAGTGCACTTGTTGATTAACTGCAAGAAACCATATGCCTCAATGCTAAAGACCATGTAATGCTGATATGCTACCCAGCACACTATATTGCAGTAACCACATCAGCATTAAAGGGCACTGGTCAATAATATATACATTTAATAAAAGGCTACACCAACACTTCCCATAACAGAGTACAGTGCAGATAGACATGTTAGCACAACCATACCTATTACACCCCTCAAACAGTGACAAAGACAGCATCCCACCAATGGACAGTGCAGTAATATCTAATCAACTAACTATCATGCTGTCCTACTTGCTCCATTAGCATGTGCAAGTAGAGGAAACATTTCTTGACTCAGTCTTAATCATAATGGTGGAGCACCATAACCCATACTATCAAACACCAGAGTAGCTTTAATAAATGTACAGACATAGGAACAGTCACAAACATGTATCATCTCATTGATACTAAATATATGCCAGCTACAGCTCAAGACAGGTGTCCATACAAGAGACTCATTGAAAATGTTCAAGCAAGTAAAAGTACATTCAGTATGTCAGAGGGTTGCAGGGAATGGTTACAGGTCCCTGCTCATATGTGTTACAGTCTAGCCAATTGATGTTTGCAGAGTACATGCCCAAACAGCAATGAGAAGGGTACGCTTAGTAATGCTCAGTGACTACTGGAGGAACAGTCCTGATCTAACACAGTGATATATGCTTCAAAGATGTTCAGTGTCCACATTTCATAACTGTAATTTACCTTTAAGAATCTTGTTAATGCTATGATGGCATATTGAACATAGTGCACACTACTGCTTTATGAGCTTGTGCACTGTTTATGAACATAAGGGCCAGTGTTCATGTATTTTTACTGAATGTGCCATCATGTTGTGCTTACGTTGTCAAATTTGCTGATTTCATAAGTAGTTCACAGTCTGATTAAGGCTAACTGAATGCTAACAAAACAAAACCTGATGATTTGTTAAGCAATTATTTATGCCATTTTCACTGTTGAAGAAATCTTTTGTAGGTTAATAAATGCAGCTTCTAACACCTCAACATAATTATTAGACACGCCGCAAGTATCAGTGTTAGGACCTCAGCTATTCTTTCTATTGTTAAATG
Source organism: Protopterus annectens (assembly GCF_019279795.1). Taxonomy (NCBI): domain Eukaryota; kingdom Metazoa; phylum Chordata; order Ceratodontiformes; family Protopteridae; genus Protopterus; species Protopterus annectens. The sequence continues at coordinate 380,757,767 of NC_056725.1, forward strand.
CAATCTCAACTGATTTCAAAAGCTTACGCACACTTCTTTCAGTTGATGACGTCATTATTACCCAAAATGTCCTTACTCCAGTACAATAGTATGACTTCTTCAAAGGATTTTAATACCTTTCTGTTTTGGCTTACAAACACATATTTAATACTAAACAACAATAAAGTTAAATTAATGACATTCAAGACCCCTCTTTAATTAAAAAAATACTCCGCAACTCATTTCTAACTTCCTAGGAAATACAGCGAGACAAGTTGACAAGTATCCTTCTTTAAATATTTACATATTCCAGTAGATGTTGCGCATTCACCTGCCACATAAAGGAAAACTCCACCTTAGAACTCAAAAAAGCATGATTTTTGTCATTGTATCTTTGTTTTCTGAGATATGTTAGTGCCTCAAAATCACTACAAGTGCTTATTTTACGATTTTAATGTGTTTCCCTCAAAATGGCAGATGATGGGGCCTGCCTTGGTAATGTGATCTTGTTTTCTTGCTTTCATTCATTCTTCCCAGAATACATTTCAAGTCCTCTTTATGAGTCATTCTAGACACAAGGAAGTGGTGTTTTCTCATGCCATTAAGATAGAA